>NC_134400.1:46118166-46428702 GCF_050003625.1 Haematobia irritans
AAGAAGTGAAGTCGGTCTATGTTATACGGAGGCATTACCAAATGGACTGATAAAAACTTAATCCGATACACGTTTTTGTGAGCCTAAAATACCAGAATATTTACAATTTCAGGCAAATCAGATAAAAACTACGGTTTCTAGAAACCCAAGGAGTTAAATCGGGAGATCGTTCTTATGGGGGCTATACTGAAATATGGACCGATGCTCACCGTTTTCGGCACACCTCTTTATGACCCGAAAATACCTCTAGATTTCCAATTTCAGGCAAATAGGATAAAAACTTCGGATTCTAGAAGCCCAAGAAGTAAAATCGGGAAATCGGTCTATATGGGGGCTATACTAAAATATGGACCGATCCTCACCATTTTCGGCACACTTCTTTATGGTCCTAAAATACCTCTAGATTTCCAATTTCAGACAAATTGGATAAAAAATAAGGTTTCTATAAGCCCAAGACCCCAAATCGGGAGGTCGTTTTATATGGGGAACATACCAAAACATGGACCGATACTCACAATTTTTGGCACACGTATTTGTGGTCCTACAATACCTCTAGATTTCCATTTTCAGGTAAATTGAATAAAAACTGCGGTTTCTATAAGCCCAAGAAGTAAAATCGGGAGATCGGTCTATATGGGGGCTATACCAAAATATGGACCGATACTCACAATTTTTGGCACACGTATTTGTGGTCCTACAATACCTCTAGATTTCCAATTTCCGGTAAATTGAATAAAAACTGCGATTTCTATAAGCCAAAGAAGTAAAATCGGGAGATGGGTCTATATGGGGGCTATACCAAAATATGGACCAATACTCACAATTTTCGGCACACGTATTTGTAGTCCGACAATACCTCTAGATTTCCAATTTCAGGTAAATTGAATAAAAACTGCGGTTTCTATAAGCCCAAGAAGTAAAATCGGGAGATCGGTCTATATGGGGGCTATGCCAAAACGTGGACCGATACTCACCATTTTTGGCACACCTCTTTACGGTCACAAAATACCTCCAGATTTCAAATTTCAGGCAAATTGGATAAAAACTACGGTTTCTATAAGCCCAAGACCCCAAATCGGGAGGTCGGTTTATATGGGGACTATATCAAAACCTGGACCGATACAGCCCATCTTCGAACTTGACCTGCCTGCAGACAAAAGACGAGTTTGTGCAAAATTTCAGCACGATTGCTTCATTATTGAAGACTGTAGCGTGATTACAACAGACAGACAGACAGACAGACGGACAGACGGACATCGTTATATCGTCTTAGAATTTCTCCCTGATCAAGAATATATATACTTTATATAGTCGGAAATCGATATTTCGATGCGTTACAAACGGAATGACAAACTTATTATACCCCCGTCACCATTCTATGGTGGTGGGTATAAAAATTGTCAATAAAAACCTTAATGGTATGAACTTGGAAATCGAATATCTGTTATTTTTCCCCTTGGTCTTTGGAAATGTGAATTCTCATGATGATGATAATGCGGCATAAAGAACCCATGACAAATGTTGTCAAATTGAATTTGTGAGCTAATCCCCAGGGAATTTGTTCTTTTGTTAGATACTCATAGATACACCTATAAAAATTCAGGAGCAAAAAGGAAATGGAAGAACTGCCCTACGACAATGTTTACTAATTAACTGCATTGAAAAAGGAGAATTCTTTGAAGTGGTTTTAATATCGGGAGCATTAGAAGTCGTCGATTTGTAGTTGATCGGAAACTGGTATCCTCACTAAGATGAAGAGGATCGGAAGATGGTGAGGTTTTGTTAGGTTTGAAGATGATCGGAAGTTGATGAGTTTTTGTTAGGAGCCACCGTGTTGCAGTGGTTAGCAAGCTTAAAAGTAAAAACTGTAGGGGCGAAGGTGAAAATACTCTAGAGCCGAAAGTCTCAATGTGTGGAACTGTAGACCCTTAATTCGCAGTATTGGAATTTTAGGTTCTAAGGTATACGTGTGGGAAATATGGATATGAAAGCATCAGTTTGGTAGCTGAAAGGCCCGAAAGTTTCAGTTTAGAAACCATCTCAGTCTCACCATAAGAACGGTAGACCCAAAGTCTCAAGGCCTCAGTTTGGTAGATGTAAGCTTAAAAATAGAAACTGTAGGGGCGAAGGTGAAAATACTCTAGAGCCGAAAGTCTCAATGTGTGGAACTGCAGACCCTTAATTCGCAGTATTGGAATTGTAGGTTCTAAGGTGTACGTGTGGGAAATATGGATATGAAAGCATCAGTTTGGTAGCTGAAAGGCTCGAAAGTTTCAGTTTAGAAACCATCTCAGTCTCACCATAAGAACGGTAGACCCAAAGTCTCAGTGAAAGAATAATCGGCACAAATATCTCAGAGTGAGGGCTGTAGGCTCAACGAAGGAATTATGGAACCCATGGTTTTATCGTGTGCACTGTGGTTCCGAAGATATCAGTGTGAGAATAGTATACCGGAAGATCTAAGCATGGGAACAGGTGTCCCAAAGTCTCGATGTGGGAATTATAGGCCCAAATTACTCAGTGTGGGACCAGTAGGCTGGAAAGTCTCTGTGTAGGAATTGTAGGCTGAAAAATCTCATTGTAAAAGCTGTAGAGGCGAAAATGCCAGTGTAGGATCTATAGAGGCGAAAAGTTTCAGTGTGGGAATTGTACGCACAGCCTAGGTCTTACTGTGGGAACTGTGGATTCGAAGATCTCAGCGTGGGAGTTGTAGGCTGGAAAGTCTCCTTGTGGGAACTGTTTGCACGTAGGACTCAGCTTGGGAACTATAGGAGCAAAGGTCTCAGTGTGGAGAAGTTAGGCCCAGAGGTCTTATAGTAGAATCTGCAGATTCGAAAATCTTATTGTAGGGACTGTAAGACAAAAGGTCTCAGCGTAGGAGTAATAGACTCTACAGTCTCAGGATCAGAACTATAGAGTCGGAGACATATGTGAAGGATATGTAGGCTCGAACCCCAAAATAGGCCCAAAAGGCCTAATGTGAGAACTGTATGCCCAAAAATATATCTGTGGGAGATGTAGGTTGGAAAGTATCCCCGTGGGAACTGTAGGCCAGAGGGTGTGGTATAGTCTCAAATACCTCTGCGCGGGATATATAGGTTGAAAGGTTTCAGTATAAGAACTATAGGCCAGAAGGTGTCTATGTGAGAGCAGAAGATTCGAAGGTCTATGTGTGGGAAATTTAGGTCCGAAAGACTCAGTGTAGTACCCTGTAAGCTTAGAAGTATTATTGTAGAAACTCTAGGATCGAAGAACTCATTGTGAGAGCTGTATGAGCTATACACAAATGCCGATGGTCTCAATATGTGGAACTGTAGTCCTTAATGTTGAGGTGGGAATTGTAGGCTCTAAGGTGTTAGATTGGAATATCTGGAGCCTATGACCTCAGTATGGAACTGTGGTCTTTAATTTTGAGCTGGGAACTGTAGGCTCTAGGGTGTTAGAGTGGGAAATCTGTAGCCTATGGCCTCAGTATGGGAACTGCCTGCGTGAAGTTCATCGAATGGGAAATGTATGACAGAAGCTATCAGTATTAAAGTTGTCGGTCCGAAAGTCTCAATCGAGAAACTGTACGCTCAAAAGTCTTAGTGCGATAACTGCAGGCCAAAAAATAGCCGAGCGAGATTTGTAGGATAAAGAGTCTCAAGATCCTACAAGACTTAGCGTACAGTTCCTGTGTAGGAACTGTAGACTCGATTGTCTTAATACAGGAACTGTGGAGCCGATGGTCTTATTGTGGGTACTGTTCGACCGCGCAAATATCTCGTTGGGAGAAATGTAGCCCAGACGGTCTTGGCGTTGGTTCTATAGAACCGAAGGTCTTAATCTAGGATATATAGTTTTGAAGGGGACCGTAGGTTCAAGAGTCTCTATGTAGGTACTCTAGGATCAGAAGTATTAGTGTGGGATTTGCGACCCCAAAGGTCTAATTGTGGAAACTGTAGCCTCAGTGTGGGAAATATAAAAACGAAACTTCGAGTCCGATCTGACTGAAATATTTTTGTCGAATTTTTTTGACGAATTGTAAGTTTAGAAAGGTCCCCTTTCAAATCAATGGTAAGTTTTCGAGCTGATTGTGGCCACTATAAAAAGTCAATTTTGGTCAAGGTCGAAAAAAATGCATTTTTTTTGCCAAAGTCATTTTCGACTTTTTATGCCTTCCACCGTGGGATGGGGGGTATATTAACTTTGTCATTCCATTTGTAACATATCGAAATATTGCTCGAAGACCCCATAAAGTATATCTAACAACCATGCAAAAATTGGTCCATATTTATATATAGCCCCCATATAAATCGATCCCCCGATTTGTCCTCCGAACCTCTTGGAGGAGCAAAATTCATCCGATTCGGTTGAAATTTGGTACATTTCGCTACTATATGGCCGCTAAAAATTGGTCCATATCGGTCTATATATAGCCAATGGCAAATCACACAAAAATTGGTCCATATAGCCAAAAATAATCTACCAAAAATTTATTTCTATACAAAATTTTGTCAAAATTTTATTTCTATAGAAAATTATGTCAACGTTTTATTTCTATTGAAAATTATGTCAACATTGTATTTCTATAGAAAAATTTGTCGAACTGAATTATATACGTCTTTAAGCGGCCTTTTTTGCTTAATATATCCCCCGTGTGGACTAACTTACAATTTAGAAGACGGTGTTAAGGATTGTTTAAGATACCTTGCCATCGGCAAGTGTTACCGCAACCCAAGTAATTCGATTGTGGATGACAGTCTTTAGTAGAAGTTTCTACGCAATCCAGGGTACATAAGATTCGGCCTGGCCGAACTTACGGCCGTATATGCTTGTTATTTTTTCTTTTTTTGACAAAAATGGGTCCAAAGGAAAATTTGCGCCTTTTGTGTCACCTATTAAATACTTAACTTTTAACTCTCGTATCGCCAATGTCTAAATTCGTTACAAAGTGAAGGTGTGGTAGAACAGTCCAGTTGCCTCTTATCGGTGCCTCCTATCGGAATTAAAAAAACCTAGGCTATGAAGCTTTGCCATTTTACTACAATGTATGCCTCAAACTGTGACCAAGTGCGTAAAATATTTGCCCCCAAGGAAGGGGTAACCATTACCGACGATAGTGAAAAATCGAGTGTTAAGTTCTTTTCTCCCATTAAATTTTGGATTTTCTCAATTTAATAACCATTAGTTGCCAATAAAGTGTACAATGTTCATTAGCGTAGCAATGGAAATTCTTTGAGATGTATTGGCTGCACCTTCTTCTATCACATTTTCCTATATAAACTACGCCAATGACAATGGCATTTTATAGCTCTCCATACCATAACACCATCAATTGATTATCCCTGAAACCACAACACATGTGGACTGCATTACCATAAGGCTAAGGGGATTTTATAGCTTAGGGCGATTAAAAATTTTTATTATTTTCTAGAAAATAACAGTGAAGAGGTTATGGAATTTTGTTTATTGGCATTGTAAAAATCTACTTACTAGGGATAATATCAAGTACACGCATAGAAAAATTCATTACAACCAATGAACCAATGACATTTTTCAATGAAAATTTTCATTAATAGTAGGAAAAGTTTCCTTGTTTAACAGAAAATTCATTATGATAGTGAACAAAATCATTATATTCACGAATTTGTTTCGTAGGCTTTAATTACACATTTAGTTCATATAGCGAAACTTTACCTATCAGTGTAAAAGAGAGATTGTTTGTGAGATAGATATGTAGAGAAAGAGAGAGAGAGTGAGCGTTACCTAGTTAGTGTGAGTTTTCCATGATCTTGAATCATAATCCTTGGCGTGAATTTGTTCATGAGAGTAATTTTGTTCGTGAGAATACGTTTCGTGGCCCTATTTTTTAGTCAGTGGTCATAGCATGAGTAATATGCACCAAATAATCGACTTTTTCCAAATTTGGAGAAGTCTATTTTTGCCCTTTTGTGCGTTGTCCACTCTCCAAATAGCGAAAATCAGAATTTTTGACCGTTTTTTTTACTATTGAGACGACGTCAATCTTTCAAATTTGACTTTATCTCTTTAATCGCCGGGAACAAGGCTATTGTAATCAACTTCTTAGGTTTCTATGTGTAAATCTTTTGCTACACAAAATTCCCCATACTAACATCACCAAAAGGCAATGCTAGCGAACTTATGCTTCCCTTTAACAATGGTATTACAAAAGCAGGACTAGTATAGCATCTCTTTCTCATTCATAAAACATTTCATTTCACAGAAAATTGAAGAAAATTGTAGCACAAATTAAGTTCTAAGGCATCATAACATGATTATTTTTATTATTACCCATGCTTTTGAGCATGGATAATTGAGCACAAACAATGGGGTTGCTTTACAAGTTTCCAGAATGGAAAATAGAAGTATGTGTTCTAATATGTGTTCCCTTTTTTATGTGAAAATTTCTTTTGGGTTTTCTTGGAAAATTACTTTTTGCTTTGGCAATATAATAAATAAAAGCAAGGAGTGAAAGGTAAGAGAAAGCGTGAGGGGAAAACATTGAATTGACTCTGAAGCTCAAAAACTTTTATCGTTCTTTGTGTGGTGTCACAAAAATATAAAATCAAACTCAAAAATCATCAAAATATCATCCCTTGGAAAAAGTGGAATATTCTGTCAAAATTTTATTTCTATAAAAAATTTTTCCAAAGAATTGAATTTTTATAAAAAATGTTCTCAAAATTTTATTTCTATAAATAATTTTCTCGAAATTTTATTTCTATTGGAAATTTTTGACATAATTTTATTGCCATAAAAAACATTGTCAAGTTTTAATTCTATAGAAAATTTTGTCAAAATTGTATTTCTATAGAAAAAATTTGTGAGTTTTTTTTTTTTAATGAAAAAATTTTGTCAAAATTTTAATTCTATCAAAAAAAATGTTGTCAAAATTTTATTTATATAGAAAACTATTTGTCAAATTTTTATTTCTATAGAATATTTTTTATCAAAATTTTATTTCTATAGAAAATTTTTTGTCAAAATTTTTCTTCTAGAGAAAATTTTGGAAAAATTTTATTTATACAGAAAATTTTGTCAAAATTTTATTTCGATAGAAAATTTCGTCAAAATTTCGCTTCGTGTTTATTGTTTCAAATTTTCTATATAATGTATAGAAAATTATATCAAAATTTGAGAAAAAAAATGAGAAAAAATTCTCAATCTCTAAAAAATTTTATTTCTATAGAAAATTTTGCCAAAAATTTATTTGTGTAGAAAATTTTGTCAAACTTTTATTTCTAAAAATTTTGTCAAAATTTTATTTCTATATAAAATTTTTTGTCAAAATTTAATTTCTATAGACAAATTTTTGTCAAAATTTTTCTTCTACAGAAAATTTAAAAAAATTTTATTTCTACAGAAAATTTTGCCAAAATTTTATTTCGATAGAAAATTTCGTAAAAATTTCGTTTCGTGTTTATTGTTTCAAATTTTCTGTATAATATATAGAAAATTATATCAAAATTTTATTTCTATAGAAAAATTTCTCAATATTTTATATCTCTAGAAATTTTTCTCAAAATTTTATTTCTAAAGACAATTTTGTCACAAATTTATTTGTGTAGAATATTTTGTCAAAATTTTATTTCGATAGAAAATTTTGCCAAAACTTCATTCCTATAGAAAATTTTCTCACAATTTTATTTCTATAAAAAAAATTTGTCAACATTTTAGTTCTATATCAAATTTTATCAAAATTTTATTTCTATAGAAATTTTTGTCAAAATTGTATTTCTGTAGAAAATTTTGCCAATTTTTTTGCCATAGGAAACTTTGTCAAAATTTTATTGCTATAGAAAATTTTGTCTAAATTTAATTTTTTGTAGAAAATCTTCTCAAAATTTTATTTCTATAGAAAATTGTTTCAAAATTTTATTTCTACAGAAAATTATTAATTACCTCTTAGTTGGAGAGGAATTTTTTTTTGAATTCTCCCAAAACATCAAAAAGTTTATTAATTTACCAAACATTAATAAATCTACTGACATCACGTACCAAATTTTAACCAGATCTGATGAAATTTGCTCCTTCCAACCTACATTAATAGCACCTACTAACATAGTGCAAAGTTTAAAATCACGTCAAGTTTCATGACGGACATCACTATGTCGACTCGGAATTTCACCAGGATCCAGAATTTTTATACAATTTTGAGATCTGAGACCAATATTTCGATGTGTTGCAAACGGAATAAAAAAGTTAGTATAACCTTCATCCTATGATGGAGGGTATAGAAAGGTGGCACAAAAATATAAAATGTGGGCCTTAATGTCACAAAAATATTATCGCTTGGAAAAATTGACTATGTCGTTACTAAAAAAGCGCAATGGTAACACAGCAGAGCAGTAACCAAGCCGACGTACCCATTTCCCTGATTTGGGAACAAAATTAAAGAAATTTGCAGTTTGTAGGGACAATATGACAAAAGTGGCATAATATGAAAAAAGGGCACAAAAATTTAAAAAGTGTGACACAAATTAACAGTTGTACTTTGAAACAAAGTTCACATCCGCTCTCCTGAAGGCATTTTGACACAAAATTAAAAAATACACAAATTTTAAAGGGAATTATAAAATGACACCAAAATGTGAGAGGTATGTTAGAGGCATTTAGTGTCACAAGAAGTATATACGGCCGTAAGTTCGGCCAGGCCGAAGCTTATGTACCCTCCATCATGGATTGCGTAGAAACTTCTTCTAAACACTGCCATTCAGAATCGAATTACTTAAGTTGCGGTAACGCTTGCCGATGGCAAGGTATCTTAAAACCTCCTAACACCATCTTCTAAATTGTATGTAAGTCCATACGTGGTATATATTAAATCAAAAAAGATCTATCCAATACGTATATAATTCAGTTTGACAAAGTAGACATAAAATTTTTACAAAATTTTCTACAGAAATAAAATTTTAACAAAATTTTCTATAGAAATAAAATTTTCACAAAATTTTTTATAGAAATAAAAATTTTCACAAAATTTTCTATAGAAAGAAAATTTTGACAAATATGTCTACAAAAAAAATGTTAACAAAATTTTCTATAGAAATAAACTTTTCACAAAATTTTCTATAGAAATAAAATCTTGCTAGATTATATTTGGCTCGAGTGGCAACCATGATTATGAACCGAATAAAATTTGAACAAAATTTTCTATAGAAATAAAATTTTGACAATGGTGAAAATTTTATTATGAACCGAATAAAATTTTAACAAAATTTTCTCTAGAAATAAAATTTTGACAAAATTTTCTATAGAAATAAAATTTTGACAACATTTTCTATAGAAATAAAATTTTGGTAGATTAGTTTTGGCTCTAGTGGCAAACATGATTATGAACCGATATGGACCAATTTTTGTGTGATTGGACCAATTTTGGTATGGTTGTTAGCGACCATATACTAACACCACGTTCCTAATTTGAACCGGATCGGATGAATTTTGCTCCTCCAAGAGGCTCCGGAGGTCAAATCTGGAGAACGTTTTATATGGGGGCTATATATAATTATGGACCGATGTGGACCAATTTTTGCATGGTTGTTAGAGACCATATACCAATACCATGTACCAAATTTCAGCCGGATCGGATGCAATTTGCTTCTCTTTGAGGCTTCGCAAGCCAAATCTGGAGATCGGTTCATATGGGGTCTATATATAATTATGGACTGATGTGGACCAATTTTTGCATGGTTGTTAGAGACCATATACCAACATCATGTACCAAATTTCAGCCAGATCGGAAGAAATTTGCTTCTCTTTGAGGCTCCGCAAGCCAAATCTGGGGATCGGTTTATATGGGGGCTATATATAATTATGGACCGATGTGGACCAATTTTTGCATGATTGTTAGAGACTATATACCAACACCATGTACCAAATTTCAGCCGGATCGGATGAAATATGCTTCTCTTAGAGGCTCCACAAGCCAAATCTGGGGATCGGTTTATATGGGGGCTATATATAATTAAGCACCGATGTGGACCAATTTTTGCATGATTGTTAGAGACTATATACCAACACCACGTACCAAATTTCAGCCGGATCGGATGAAATATGCTTCTCTTAGAGGCTCCACAAGCCAAATCTGGGGATCGGTTTATATGGGGGCTATATATAATTAAGGACCGATATGGACCAATTTTTGCATGGTTGTTAGAGACCATATACCAACATCATGTAACAAATTTCAGGTGGATCGGATGAAATTTTCTTCTCTTTGAGGCTCCGCAAGCCAAATCTGGGGATCGGTTTGTATGGGGGCTATATATAATTATGGACCGATGTGAACCAATTTTTGCACGGTTGTTAGAGACCATATACCAACACCATGTACCAAATTTCAGCCGGATCGGATGAAATTTGCTTCTTTTTTAGGCTCCGCAAGCCAAATCTGGGGATCGGTTTATATGGGGGCTATATATAATTATGGACCGATGTGGACCAATTTTTGCATGGTTGTTAGAGACCATATACCAACACCATATACCATATTTCAGCCGGATCGGATGAAATATGCTTCTGTTAGAGGCTCCACAAGCCAAATCTGAGGGTCCCTTTATATGGGGGCTATACGTAAAAGTGGACCGATATGGCCCATTTTCAATACCGTCCGACCTACATCGATAACAAGTACTTGTGCAAAGTTTCAAGTCGATAGCTTGTTTCGTTCGGAAGTTAGCGCGATTTCAACAGACGGACGGACGGACGGACGGACATGCTTAGATCGACTCAGAATTTCACCACGACCCAGAATATATATACTTTATGGGGTCTTAGAGCAATATTTCGATGAGTTACAAACGGAATGACAAAGTTAATATACCCCCATCCTATGATGGAGGGTATAAAAAAGTATGAAAGTAGCATGGCTTGATAAAATATGAAAATTTTGCTATTAAAGTGATACAACGGTAATAATTCATGGGATTCCAAAATAAAAAAAACATGTTCAGTTCTAAAGTGGCCAATCAAGAGAGCAGAACGTGGCACAAAAATATAAAAAATATGGCATTTAGTGGCACAAACGTATCAACGTTTCAAATGAGTGGCATATTTGCCCCTAAAGCACTTAAATAGTAACAATACTCTAGAATTCTTTCTACTTTTCATTAGCTTCATCCCCTGCTTCCTTCCAACTCAATCAGTGACGTTATTGGTTTTGTATTACACACAAAACTCTAACTGATGGCCAAGTTAATGAAGCCTTTTGTTAAAATTATTTTAATTTTTATTTTTCCAAAAGTTTGTCCTCTTCACAAATGAGCTCTATGGTTACTTCCTTCCATAGTGAGAAGAAGACCTGGACAGTTAGTTATTTGAGAAATTTAGTGTCTTCCTCCTTTATGGCCTTTTGTCCAATCAACTCTGTAATTGTTTGCTAAAGACATTGGTGGTTATGATCACGGTGGTGGTGGTAGTGCTGGCACTGGGGCTTTAAGGTTGGCAAAGTGAATTCTTTCTATTGCGCCAAAGTTAATTAGACAACTGAATAGTCTTTGGATCTTGGTTATAGGCGTAGTAGTAGCACCAGTACATTCTCATTCATTGCCAATTAAGTTTTATTTTGCTTAAAAATGAATTTTCTGTTTGTTTTTTGTGAGGAAGGTCGTCGTTTCCTTCATGACCGTTACTCAGCTATTATTGCAGAATGTGAATTTCGTTAATGAGTTTTGTTTTTCTATTTCATTACCTCTACATAGCTTACGTTGTAAGAAAATTATGAAGATACGAAATCGATAGCTAGATTTTAAAGCCTAGAGAAATGAAAGAGCTACACTCAACAAACATACTTAACTGGATTCTAAAATTCTGACCTTGACTTAGGAATTAGGAATTGACTCTAAAGAACGGTTGGTCATAAGTTTATTTCTATAGAAAATTTTGTCAAAATTTTATGTCTATAGAAAATTTTGTCAAAATTTTATTTCTACACGGATGAAAAAGACTGTTTTTCATATGTTTGGCTATAAACATTATATGTTTGGAACACAAATTTTTAAACACAATATTTTTGAGTGCAAGCATATAATGTTCATAAACTAGCATAACATGTTTGGGACATATATGTTAATATGTTAGAACATATTATGTTTGGGACATAAAATGTTTGTAAATATAATATGCTTGGATGCAAACATATATTAATTTAGAAATAGCCTATAAACATATATGTGTTTAGTAGCTTGGAGCGCTATTTAACAGGGAACGATATTGAATTAAGTTGGTGGTTGTTGCTTGTTATTACAAAATTAACATTTTATTTTCCCTTGGGCAATTGATCAGCTACTTCTTTGATCCTTACAAACTGTGTGGTCCGCTGTTCGAATCCCCGTCCGGCAAAAGGTAAAATTAAAATAAAAAAATCATAAAATTGAATAATTTCTTCTACAATGTTTGTATTACAGAAAAAGTTGCTAAGAACTAAAAAATCTCGTGGAAGTGAGAAAGATGTGAGGGAATATACAATTAGGCAGAAACAAAATTTTGAGCATTCAGGTCGAAAACCTATGTTGTTAGCACCTATATTACCTCTTTATTTTCATAATTCATTATGACTGTAAATATATAAATAAATAAATAAAATTTTGAGCACAATATTGTTTGGGAGATTTTTTTTAAGCATATAATATTTTTGGGTGCAAAATGCTTCCAAACATATTATATGTTCACATAATAACATATTGTTTTTTGGAAGACAACATTATTGAATTTGGATGCAAAAATACAAAATGTTTGGAACTTAGACTACCCAAACATATATTGTTTAGACCAATATGCTTTCAAACATATTATATATTGGAAGAGATCAAACATATAAATGTTTGGGCAATACCCAAAAATGTATATGCTTGAAGCAAAATATGTTTGGGAGTATATGTTACAGAAGCGATTTTTTGTGAGGGTGTATAGAAAATTTTTTCAAAATTTTATTTGTATAGAAAAGTTTGTCAATATTTTATTTCTACAGAAAAATCTTATCAAAATTTTGTTTCCCAAGAAAATTTTGTCAAAATTTTATTTCTATAGAAAATTTTTTCGAAATTTTATTTCTATAAAAAATTTTTTAAAAATTATATTTCTATAGAAAATTTTCTCAAAATTTTATTTCTATCGAAAATTTTGTTAATATTTTACTTCTATACAAAATTTTGTCAAAATTTTATTTCTATCAAAAATTTTGTCAAAATTTTATTTTTTTCAAAATTTTATTTCGATAGAGAATTTTGTCAACATTTTATTTTTATAGAAAATTTTGTCAAAATTTGATTTCGATAGAAAAATTTGTCAAAATTTTATTTCTATAGAAAATTTGTTAACATTTTATTTCTATTGAAAATTTTGTCAAAATTGTATTTCTATAGAAAATTTTGTCAAAATTTTATATCTATCGAAAATTTTGTTAACATTTTATATCTATAGAAAATTTTGTCAAAATTTTATATCTATCGAAAATGTTGACAAAATTTTATTTCTATCGAAAATGTTGTCAAAAATGTTGACAAAATTTTATTTCTATCGAAAATTTTACTTCTATCGAAAATTTTGTCAAAATTTTACTTCTATCGAAAATTTTGTCAAAATTTTATTCCTATCAAAAATTTTGAAAAATTTTATTTTTTTCAAAATTTTATTTCTACAGAAAATTTTGTAAAAATTTTATTTCTATAGAAAATGTTGTCAAAATTTTATTTCTATGGAAAATTTTGTCAAAATTTTATTTCTCTAGAAAATTTTGTCATAATTTTATTTCTATCAAAATTTTATTTCTATAGAAAATTTTGTCAACATTTTATTTCTATCGAAAATTTTGTCAAAATTTTATTTCTATCGAAAATTTTGACAAAATTTTATTTTTTTTAATTTTATTTCTACCGTTATTGTTGTTTTTGATCTCAGCTTAAAGCTATGCATTGACTAAACTACAAGTGTAGCTTAACCAACAGAGGAAAAGTATGCTTGTCAAATTTATTTTATTTCTACAGAAAATTTTGTCAACATTTTATTTGTATAGAAAATTTTGTCAAAATTTTATTTGTATAGAAAATTTTGTCAAAATTTTATTTCTATAGAAAATTTTGTCAAAATTTTACTTTTATCGAAAATTTTGTAAAAATTTTATTTCTATCGAAAATTTTGTAAAAATTTTATTTCTATCGAAAATTTCGAAAAATTGTATTTTTTCAAAATTTTATTTCTACAGAAAATTTTGTTAAAATTTTATTTCTATAGAGAAATTTGTCAAAATTTTATTTCTATGGAAAATTTTGTCAAAACTTTATTTCTATAGAAAATTTTGTCAAAATTTTATTTCCATATAAAATTTTTAAAGAAAGTGAATTTATAACAAAATTTATCAAGATTTTATATCCATAGAAAATGTTGTCAAAATTTTATTTCTAAAGAGAATTTTGTCAAAATTTTATTTCTCTAGAGAATTTTGTCATCATCTTATTTCTATAGAAAATTTTGTCAACATTTTATTTCTATAGAAATTTTTGTCTAACTCTTATTTCTACAGTTCTACCAGTTTTGGTAGAATTCTATTCTGTGGCTACCTAATTTATTACTATTTATATTAATTATTATTTAAATTATGTTTCAAAGATTTTCTCGAAATTTTATTTCGATGTACAATATTTTGTCAAAATTTTATTTCTATCGAAAATTTTGTCAACATTTTATTTCTATCAAAAATTTTGTCAACATTTTATTTCTATCAAAAATTTTGTCAAAATTTTATTTCTATCGAAAAATTTTTCCAAAATTTTATTTCTATCGAAAATTTTGCCAAAATTTTATTTCTAAGCAATAATTTCCATAGTTTTGGCTATAGGTCGATTAAAAAACATAGGATTGATGTTTTTATTTAATTTGTATTTCGAATATTTCGGTTGACTTCGTCAAAACCGTTTTCAAGGGTGAAACAAAGAACAGAAATTTTTCAAATTTAATTATAAAAATCACAAACAAACAAAGCCAAACAATAAATTATTTAAATACCAATACTATTTACATTTATTCTGGTGTGTACAGCTTGACACTCTGTTTTACACTGAATTTCAACCTCTCTTATGTTTTTGTACAGTATGTCTATATATTCGAGAGCAGTTCTCAATGTCTTTCTTGTAACTCATGTCTTTCTTGTAATTCAAAATTAAAAAATGTTGTCAAAATTTTATTTCTATAGAAAATTTTGTCAAAATTTTATTTCTATAGAAAATTTTGTCAAAATTTTAATTCTATCAACAATTTTTTCAAAGTTTCATTTCTATCGAAAACTTAGTCAAAATTTTACTTCTATCGAAAATATTGTTAAAATTTTATTTCTATGTCAAAAATTTATTTCTATAGAAAATTTTGTCAACATTTTATTTCTATAGAAAATTTTTCCTAAATTGTTATTTCTATAAAGTTTTGAGGAAATAATCCAAGCTTAAATCCATTATACTCAAAATTTTAAATTATGTTAGTTTAATTATCTTTAAAAAACATTTCCTTTTCAATCACATACATTTTGTGTCAGTTAATTTAGTTCGCACAATCTTTTAAAATCTTTGCTCGCAAGTCCCCTTTTTAAGATTTTTTTTTTTATAAATTTTCCTCTAATTACTCTTTTAATTAATTTCCACTTCAGCGAATATTGAAAGCCATTGCCTCATTAATATCAATCTTGATTCTTGTAAACCCCGTCAACGTCATTTCTTTGCTATAAATTGATCTAAGTAAAATATTAGACATATAGGTGTGATATAATTATGTTGTCTGACATGATCACATGTCTGGCTTAGTTCTTTTTTTCTATTTTTTTATTATTTCAATTATTTTTATACCACAATATAGCAAGCTTTGTATCTGACTCCATCAAAATGTTAATGGAAATGTTGAGAATTCAAGTCTATGCAAAGAAGTAAAAAAACAAAAAACAATTTACAGTAATTAAAACTTATGACTGGAGAAACAAAAAAAAAACGAAAACAAAAATCCAATAACAACCATCGGCTATTCCATGTATTTTGAATATTTGCTTTAATAACAACTTTTTCAAAATTATTTCATGTAACGCCAGAAGTTGTCATAGACCAAAAACAAGACACCCAAAGTGTTGACCGATAAATGGGTGTTGCTGCTGCTGCTCCGTTATATGAATACAGAGTGGTGAGGTGGTAACATTTTATAGACAGATGGTAGCAAGTAGCTAGGAAAAAATTTGCATAAATTGTCAGATAACGCTCGAGATATACACCTGCGGTGATTGTGAACTGGGCAAAAGAGTAGGAACGATGCTACGTTTGGCCAGGGCGAATTTTTTCCCATCACAAATTTGAAATGTGGACAAAGTCCAAAACATGATTTATGTTAAGTTCCTTAAGCATCTCTGTAAAGAAATTAACATAACTCTGTTAAGTACTTAGGGTAGTTTTAACTGTTATACAATATTGGGTGAGGCTGTATATTTTCCCGTCACAAATTTGAAATGTGGAAAGTTCTACTAAAAATTTTGACAAAATTTTTAAGAATTATTCTATAGAAATAAAATGTTGACAAAATTTTCTACAGAAATAAAATTTTGAAAAAATTTTCCAGTGAAATAAAATTTTGACAAAATTTTCCGTAGAAATAGAATTTCGACAAAATTTTCTATAGAAATAAACATTTGAAATCATTTTCTATTAAAAATAAAATATTGACAACATTTTCTATAGAAATAAAATTTTAACAAAATTTTCTGTAGAAATAGAATTTTGACAAAATTTTCTAAGAAATAAAATTTTGAAAATTTTTTTATGGAAATAAAATTTTGAAAAATTTTATAGAAATAAAATCTTGACAACGGAGTGTAGACAAAGAACCCGGGAGAGTGACGAAATATATCAACATAACACAGCGAGAATCAAAAGAGAGCAAGAAACTGCTTGTATGTTGTATGCGCTTTGCATGTTAATAAGGCTTCGCCAAGAATTGGCATAATCTAGCACAATTTTTCTCATTGATTTTGACCTACTAAACACGAAAATGAGTTTTAAAAAATTTTCTGTCGATTGGTTTTCGAGATACAAATTTCTGAACTTTTTTTTTTAATTTTTGGAGGTACACTTACAATTTTGAGCATATCTTTCGTCTTCTTTGACCTATTTGATCCTACTACTACTCAAATGCTGTTAGCATCGTGTTTTATATTTTATATGAATTTTTATATGGTTTTTTTCTGTCACATTTTTACTAAAAAAACCACCGTTTTTAACTTTTTTAAGCTGCCAATAACCAAACTACATACCCGATTTGAAAAATTTCTGAGAATGAGTTATAGACTGCTCAATTTTCTTTAATTTGAGTAGTAGTAGGATCAAATAGGTCAAAGAAGACGAAAGATATGCTCAAAATTGTAAGTGTACCTCCAAAAATTAAAAAAAAAAGTTCAGAAATTTGTATCTCGAAAACCAATCGACAGAAAATTTTTTAAAACCAATCGACGGAAAATTTTTTAAAACTAATTTTCGTGTTTAGTAGGTCAAAATCAATGGGAAAAAGTACGCTAGAAACAAATAACAGAGAAAATTTTGTTATTTGTGACCTAGTGTTGTTTTTGGCTCAAGTGGCAACCATGATTATGAACCGATATGGACCAAATTTTGTGTGACTGGGGATCGGCTATATATAACTATAGACCTATATGGACCAATTTGGGCATGGTTGTTAGAGACCATATACTAACACCACGTTCCAAATTTCAACCGGATCGGATGAATTTTGCTCCTCTAAGAGTCTCCGGTGGTCAAATCTGGGGATCGATTTATATGGGGGCTATATATAATTATGGACCGATATGGACCAATTTTTGCATGGTTGTTACACCATTTACCAAATTTCAGCCAGATCGGATGAAATAAGCTACTCTTATAGGCTCCGCAGGCCAAATCTGGGGATCCGGTTATATGGGGGCTATACGTAAAAGTGGACCGATAATGCCCATTTGCAATACCATCCGACCTACATCAATAACAATTACTTGTGCCAAGTTTGAAGTCGATAGCTTGTTTCGTTCGGAAGTTAGCGTGATTTCAGCAGACGGACGGACATGCTTAGATCGACTCAGAGATCAAATCTGGGGATCTATTTATATGGTGGCTATATATAATTATGGACCAATATGGACCAATTCTTGCGTGTTTGTCCGAGACCACATACTAAGACCACGTTCCAAATTTCAACCGGAACGGATGAATTTTGCTCCTCTAAGCGGTTCCGGAGTTCAAATCTGGGGATCGGTTTATATGGGGGCTATATATAATTATGGACCGATATGGACCAATTTTTGCATGGTTGTTAGAGACCATATACTTACACCATGTACCAAATTTCAGCCAGATCAGATGAAATATGCTGCTCTTGTAGGCTCCGCAAGCCAAATCTGGGTGTCCGTGTATATGGGGCTATACGTAAAGGTGGACCGATATTGCCCATTTGCAATATCATCCGACCCATATCAATAACAACTACTTGTGCCAAGTTTGAAGTCGATAGCTTGTTGCGTTCGGAAGTTAGCGTGATTTCAACAGACGGACGAACATGCTTACATCGACTCAGAATTTCACCACGACCCAGAATATATATACTTTATGGGGTCTTAGAGCAATATTTCGATGTGTTACAAACGGAATGACAAAGTTAATATTTTCTCGGAAATCATGTATATGATTTCGGCAAGCAGGTTATATTTGACGAGAAAATAACATTTTAGTGACAAACATGTTACATGGTCACCATACAAAAATAACATTTTGCTCTTGAAACATGTTTGAGGTGATCATATTCCTTCTCTGTGTGTGGTGGAGGGTATAAAAATTAAAAAATTTGGTGTTCGGTCGGAGCAGGGATTGAACCCAGGACATTTTGCGTGCAAGGCGGGCATGCTAACCACTGCTCCACGTGGCCAACAAATATATGTTTCTGTTGAATAATGTTTTGTTTGCATCGGCTCGTGGGCGCTGCAAACTATGCTCTATAAATTTAACTTATAACGATAATTGTCTATTAGGTTAGGTTAGGTTAGGTGGCAGCCCGATGTATCAGGCTCACTTAGACTATTCAGTCCATTGTGATACCACATTGGTGAACTTCTCTCTTATCACTGAGTGCTGCCCGATTCCATGTTAAGCTCAATGATAAGGGACCTCCTTTTTATAGCCGAGTCCGAACGGCGTTCCACATTGCAGTGAAACCACTTAGAGAAGCTTTGAAACCCCTCAGAAATGTCACCAGCATTACTGAGGTGGGATAATCCACCGCTGAAAAACTTTTTGGTGTTCGGTCGAAGCAGGAATCGAACCCACGACCTTGTGTATGCAAGGCGGGCATGCTAACCATTGCACCACAGCTACGTAGCCCAGTGGTAGTGCTGTCTTACAAATTGCATGGTTCCCGGTTCGATTCTCCGTCCAGGCGAAAGGTAAAATGTAAAAAAAAAATTATAAAATTGAATAATTTCTTCAACATTATTTGTATATAAAATGTTCACATAAAACAAACATAATAATGTTTCGGCAATATCCAATAATATATGTGCTTCCTGCAAAATATGTTTGGAACATATGTTAGAGAAGCAATATTTTTTTGAGGGTGTGTCTAACAAAGAGATATATGCATAGACGAGATGACAGATATGGCCATATCACCGTGTAAAAACTCATGAAAATGGGGGTTAATGTATGAAAAGACTTAACCTAACTTCTATGAGATCAGTAAATCGAATCTAAAGACCGATTTTATTCTTAAGAAACAAACATATCAGTTAATACAAAAAGACAAAAAAATAATAAAACTTGTTATAGATGCAAATAAAATATACAAATGTACATATTTTCATATATATTATAAAATATAACTATACATTTTCATATTGAATAAGAAATGGAGGCGGTCATACAATCAATGAATTATTCAAACCAATAAGGCATAAACTTTCGAAGAATGAACTCCGTGTATGCTTTTTAGCCAAGAAGAAAAGGAAACTGACCTGACAATTGAATAGGAATAAAAATGAAACAGAAGTTGAAAAATGCTGAATTCATTCCGCCAAGGATGCATAAATATAAGGAAACTTTTTGAAATGAATATTTTACAAATGGAAGCAAAGAGAAAACGAAATTAAAAGAAGTTTAAACCGGAAGGATAAAAGAATAAGACTAAGTAAGAATATTGTAATATTGATTTCACCCCATTGAGAATAATGGAAATTGTATTCATAATAAAACTTTAATATAAGCCAAATGTTTTGTAGAAGTTAAAGGCTTTTACAAAAAAATAAATTTATAATAAATAATAACTAATTTATTTAAATTAATGATAAAGTAAAACCAAGAACTCAATGAAAATTGTTTAATTAAAATAAACTAAAATAAATTACATTAAATAAAATAAAATAAAATAAAATTTATTCAATTATCCCACACGGATGAAAAGACTGTTTTTCATATGTTTGGCTATAAACATTATATGTTTGGAACACAAATTTTTAAACACAATATTTTTGAGTGCAAGCATATAATGTTCATAAACTAGCATAACATGTTTGGGACATATATGTTAATATGTTAGAACATATTATGTTTGGGACATAAAATGTTTGTAAATATAATATGCTTGGATGCAAACATATATTAATTTAGAAATAGCCTATAAACATATATGTGTTTAGTAGCTTGGAGCGCTATTTAACAGGGAGCGATATTGAATTAAGTTGGTGGTTGTTGCTTGTTATTACAAAATTAACATTTTATTTTTCCTTGGGCAATTGATCAGCTACTTCTTTGATCCTTACAAACTGTGTGGTCCGCTGTTCGAATCCCCGTCCGGCAAAAGGTAAAAGTAAAATAAAAAAAAATCATACAATTGAATAATTTCTTCTACAATGTTTGTATTACAGAAAAAGGTGCTAAGAACTAAAAAATCTCGTGGAAGTGAGAAAGATGTGGGAGAATATACAATTAGGCAGAAACAAAATTTTGAGCATTCAGGTCGAAAACCTATGTTGTTAGCACCTATATTACCTGTTTATTTTCATAATTCATTATGATTGTAAATATATAAATAAATAAATAAAATTTTGAGCACAATATTGTTTGGGAGAATTTTTTTAAGCATATAATATTTTTGGGTGCAAAATGCTTCCAAACATATTATATGGTCACATAATAACATATTGTTTTTTGGAAGACAACATTATTGAATTTGGATGCAAAAATACAAAATGTTTGGAACTTAGACTACCCAAACATATATTGTTTAGACCAATATGCTTTCAAACATATTATATATTGGTAGAGATCAAACATATAAATGTTTGGGCAATACCCAAAAATGTATATGCTTGAAGCAAAATATGTTTGGGAGTATATGTTACAGAAGCGATTTTTTGTGAGGGTGCATATACAAAAAAAAAAAATCTCCTTCTTTTGTCATCATAAATATATAAATTGATTCGATAAACTGTCAATAAATTGTTTTGCATGTGGGCATTATATTGTGTTTATTTAATTATATTATAAGCTATTTGTGTGTTTCAATTTGAACTATAAATAAAATAACAAAATGTGTTGATATTAAATAAACAAAATTAAATTTCAAATAAATTAATTTAAATTAATTTAGTTCATAAAAAGATAAGTTAAAACTAAACGAAATGTAATAAATTATTAGTTTGCTTAAATTTCAAATTAAATTGTATAAAATAAAATTTGAAATTAAATAAACAAAATAAAATTTCAAATAAATTAAATTAATTTATTTAAATTAACGATAAGGTAAAACAAAATGATTTTTTTTACTTATATTAAATTGAATAAAAAAAATTTATTAAATTAAATTGATGGAATAAAAGTTTTGTTGGTTTAAATTTCATATTAAACTAACTTAAATCATCAATAAATTCAAAATAAAAAATGTGTTGAAATTAAATAAAGACTAAAATTCGAATATATTTAACTAAAGTATTTAAATTAACGACAAAGTGAAACTAAAAAATAAATAGAAATGTTTTACATAAAACTAAACTAAATGAAATTGTAATAACATATTTGTTTGTTTAAATTTCAAATTAACGGTTATATAAAAAAAAAATAAAAGATGTGTTGAAATTAAATAAACAACATAAAAATTCAATTAAATTAATTTATCTAAATTAACAATAAAGTAAAACTAAATATATTTTTTCAATTAAATTAAATTGAATTGTATTAACAAACAAAATTTATTAAAATAAATTAATAACATAAAAGGTTTGTTTGTTTAAATATCATTTTGTATAAAATAAAATTTGAAATTAAATAAACAAAATAAAATTTCAAATAAATTAAATTAATTTATTTAAATTAACGATAAGGTAAAACAAAATGATTTTTTTTTATTTATATTAAATTGAATAAAAAAAATTTATTAAATTAAATTGATGGAATAAAAGTTTTGTTGGTTTAAATTTCATATTAAACTAACTTAAATCATCAATAAATTCAAAATAAAAAAATGTGTTGAAATTAAATAAAGACTAAAATTCGAATATATTTAACTAAAGTATTTAAATTAACGACAAAGTGAAACTAAAAAATAAATAGAAATGTTTTACATAAAACTAAACTAAATGAAATTGTAATAACATATTTGTTTGTTTAAATTTCAAATTAACGGTTATATAAAAAAAAATAAAAGATGTGTTGAAATTAAATAAACAACATAAAAATTCAATTAAATTAATTTATCTAAATTAACAATAAAGTAAAACTAAATATATTTTTTCAATTAAATTAAATTGAATTGTATTAACAAACAAAATTTATTAAAATAAATTAATAACATAAAAGGTTTGTTTGTTTAAATTTCATTTTAAACTAAGTTAAATCATAAATAAAAGTTTAAATAAAAAATCTGTTGAAATTAAATAAACAAAATAAAATGTCAAAATAAATATAATAAAAAGAAATTAAAAAAAATCTGAACTAAAATAATTAAGTTGAACTAAGTTATTTGTTAAAATTTAATTAAATTAAATTAAATTAATTTAAATTAGCAATAAAATAAAACTGAAAAATGTTTTGAAATTAAATAAACGAATTTAAATTTCAAATAAGGTAAAACTAAAAAAAAAACTAAATGATATTCATTACTAATCGTTTATTAGAAAGATTTATAATAAATAATAAATTATGAAAATAAATATAGAACAAATTAAGTGTTAACAACAATTCTAGGAAATTTGTTAAATTAAATTAAAATAAATTTGATAAAATAAATTTACTTTAAATTAGTTTAATTTACTAAATTACATTAAGTTAAAGTACATTTATTTTAAATTAATTAATTTAAAATATATTACTTTTTCTATTCCCTTCAGAAAATCTTTACAAATCTTTACCGATTAGTCATCTCTATGTTCAAACTTTTAATGGACATATATACAAATTATTATTGAAGTCAACATTTCTAGGAATATTTCTGGAGAAGAAAAAACAAAGAACAAAATATACAAACCAAGATCTTTGTGTAAACAATCAAATGCGGCACAGTCTGTGATCTTTTTGTGTTTGGATTGATGAGGTTATGACTTGGTGGATTGTAGCCAACCCCACAACCTCGTTCATTACTCTCTCCCCTTCATTTCCAATTTGAATATTCTGAATATGGCATACGGCGAGTGATCTCTGCTCTAAAGCATTGTGTGATCATTGTACAGACGGTTATTGATCATTGGATCTTTGATATTTAGGTTTTCTTAGCGCATTTTGTTTATTGATAGCCATTCTTTTTAATTTTCAAAGACAAACGATCTAGCGAATAAAAATTCTTAATTGATGAAAATAATGGAAATTGTTCTTGATCTTTTTTGATCTTTTATCAGCACTTCAGTTTGGTTTGCCCAACCGAGATGAGAAGAACGAGCAATTTCAAAAAAGGTGTTCCAATCAAAATTAATAGCCTGCCAATAAAAAGAAAAAATGGCTAGCCATATTGAGATGATTATGGATTTGTATCTAAAAGTGTAAAAGTTATAAAGATCATTGCGTGTTTATGATACATTTGTTATTAACACCTTCGTTGTTAATTTTTGTTATACGTTGAACGGATGTAAAGTTGTTAATAACTCTAAATAGGATATTGTGAAATATAATGGGGAAAAACTCAGAGGAACTAATAAAATTTATGTAATAAGACAAAAGAAACTTTTTCATACATATTATGACCAGTTTCGTAATAATTATGATTATTTTAATAAAGGTTTGGAAAACTTTGTAGTTAAACCCAAATAAATTGATGACATTTATTTCAAAAATTTAATATTGTTATAAGTCTTACAAATAAACAAATGTACACAAGGATCATGATCTATTTTATAATATTTGTGAACATTTTCCTAAATGTGGCGATGGTGTTTGTAACTAAGCTATTTGTTTGTTTCGATTTAAATTTAAACTATAAAGTCAATAAAAACATGTGTTGATATTAAATAAACAAAATTAAATTTCAATAAAATTAAATTAATTTCTTCAAATAAAGATAAGTTAAAACTAAATGAAATATAATAAATTAAACTAAATTAAATTATGTATATAAAAATAAAAAATCTGTTGAAATTAAATAAACAAAATAAAATTAAAAAAAGATATATATAAATATATAATAAAATTAAATTAATTTATTTAAATTAAGGATAAAGGAGCAATGGTTAGCATGCCCGGCTTGCATACAGATACCTGCTTCGACCGAACACCAAAAAAGTTTTTTTTTTGAATTTTTTTCAAGTTTTTCAAATTTCATTTTTTCAATTTTCAATTTTTTTTAAGCTTTTCAAATTGAATTAAATTATAAATAAAATGAAAATAAAAAATGTGTTGAAATTAAATAAACAAAATTAAATTTCAAATAAATTATATTTATTTATCTAAATTAAGAAATGGCAAACCAAAAACTAAATGAAATTTATTATTAATCGTTTATTATAAGATTTACAATCATAATAAATTATGGAAACAAACAAGTAAGTAAAGTCTAAAGTCGGGCGGGCCAGACTAGATTATACCGTCTCAACTACTTCAAATTTGCTGGGAGCTATATCAAGGTTTGCATTTCCAGATACCAATACTTATAATGAAGAAAATTGTTTGTACTTCTACAAATTCACTAGTATTTTGACCATATTTGTATAAACCGGAAGAATGAATATATGGAGGCTTTATCTAAATTTGAAGCAAATTAGATCAAACTTGACTTGATATCATATTAAATATATTCTCCGTGGAAACTATCCAGTCAATTGGAGGAAAATCCCATTGCAAATGGGTCGAAAATATGAAATAGTCTACCATATTTTCCAAACAGTGATGGACATATATATGGGAGCTATATATAATCTGAACCGATTATGACTAAATTTGACATGCATAGTTACAATAATAATTCTGCTATCTCTGCAAAATTTCACGTAAATGGGAGTATAACTCTGGACCCCGTGGTCATTTGAGTGTAAATCGGGCCAAAGATATATATGGGAGCTGTATCTAAATCTGAACCGATTTCAACAAAATTTGGCACACTTACCGATACCGTTAAACGTACATGCAGAGAAGGAATATGATCACTTCAAAAATGTTTCAAGAGCAAAATGTTATTTTTGTATGTTTGTGACCATGCAACATGTTTGTCACTAAAATGTTATTTTCTCCTCAAATATAACCTGCTTGCCGAAATCAGATACAAGATTTCCGAGAAAATAACATGGTTGCGAAAACCATGTTACATGGTCACCACCCAAAAATAACATTTTGCTCTTAAAACATGTTTGAGGTGATCATATTCCTTCTCTGGGTGCATACGATGGGGGGTATATTAACTTTGTCATTCCGTTTGTAACACATCGAAATATTGCTCTAAGACCCCATAAAGTATATATATTCTGGGTCGTGGTTAAATTCTGAGTCGATCTAAGCATGTCCGTCCGTCTGTCCGTCTGTTGAAATCACGCTAACTTCCGAACGAAACAAGCTATCGACTTGAAACTTGACACAAGTAGTTGTTATTGATGTAGGTCGGATGGTATTGCAAATGGGCAATATCGGTAAACTTTTACGTATAGCCCCCATATACACGGACCCCCAGATTTGGCTTGCGGAGCCTACAAGAGCAGAATATTTCATCCGATCTGGCTGAAATTTGGTACATGGTGTAAGTATATGGTCTCTAACAACCATGCAAAAATTGGTCCATATCGGTCCATAATTATATATAGCGCCCATATAAACCGATCCCCAGATTTGAACTCCGGAGCCGCTTAGAGGAGCAAAATTCATCCAATCCGGTTGAAATTTGGTATGTGGTGTTAGTATATGGTCTCTAACAACCATGCAAAAATTGGTCCATATCGGTCTATAATTATATAGAGCCCCCCAAATAAACCGATCCCCAGATTTGGTTTGCGGATACTCTAAGAGCAGCAAATTTCATCCGATCCGGCTGAAATTTGGTACATGGTATTTGTATATGGTCTCTAAGAACAATGGAAAAAGTGGTCCATATCGGTCCATAAATATATATAGCCCCCATATAAACCGATCCCCAGATTTGACCTCCGGAGCCTCTTGCAGGAGCAAAATTCATCCGATTCGGTTGAAATTTGGTATGTGGTGTTAGTATATGGTCTCTACCAACCATGCAAGAATTGGTCCATATCGGTCCATAATTATATATAGCCCCCATATAAACCGATCCCCAGATTTGTCCTCCGGAGCCTCTTGGAGGAACAAAATTCATCCGATCCGGTTGAAATTTGGAACGTGGTGTTAGTATGTGGTCTCGAACAAACACGCAAGAATTGGTCCATATCGGTCCATAATTATATATAGCCCCCATATAAATCGATCCCCAGATTTGACCTCCGGAGCCTCTTAGAGGAGCAAAATTCATCCGATCCGGTTGAAATTTGGAACGTGGTCTTAGTATGTGGTCTCGAACAAACACGCAAGAATTGGTCCATATCGGTCCATAATTATATATAGCCCCCATATAAATCGATCCCCAGATTTGACCTGTGAGTCGATCTAAGCATGTCCGCCCGTCTGCTGAAATCACGCTAACTTCCGAACGAAACAAGCTATCGACTTCAAACTTGGCACAAGTAGTTGTTATTGATGTAGGTCGGATGGTATTGCAAATGGGCATTATCGGTCCACTTTTACGCATAGCCCCCATATAACCGGACCCCCAGATTTGGATTGCGGAGCCTATAAGAGTAGCTTATTTCATCCGATCTGGCTGAAATTTGGTAAATGGTGTAACAACCATGCAAAAATTGGTCCATATCGGTCGATAATTATATATAGCCCCCATATAAACCGATCCCCAGATTTGAACTCCGGAGGCTCTTAGAGGAGCAAAATTCATCCGAGCCGGTTGAAATTTGGTATGTGGTGTTAGTATATGGTCTCTAACAACCGATCCCCAGATTTGTCCTCCGGAGCCTCTTGGAGGAGTAAATTTTATCCGATCCGGCTGAAATTTGGTACATGGTCTCGAAGAACAATGGGAAAATTGGTCCATATCGGTCCATAGATATATATAGCCCCCATAGAAACCGATCCCCAGATTTGACCTCCGGAGCCTCTTGCAGGAGCATAATTCATCCGATTCGGTTGAAATTTTGTATGTAGTGTTAGTATATGGTATCTAACAACCATGCAAGAACTGGTCCATATCGGTCTATAATTATATATAGCCCCCATATAAACCGATCCCCAGATTTGTCCTCCTGAGCCTCTTGGAGGAGCAAAATTCATCCGATCCGGTTGAAATTTGGAACGTGGTGTTAGTATGTGGTCTCGAACAAACACGCAAGAATTGGTCCATATCGGTCCATAATTATATATAGCCCCCATTTAAATCGATCCCCAGATTTGACCTCCGGAGCCTCTTAGAGGAGCAAAATTCATCCGATCCGGTTGAAATTTGGTATGTGGTGTTAGTATATGGTCTCTAACAACCATGCCAAAATTGGTCCATATCGGTTCATAATCATGGTTGCCACTCGAGCCAAAAATAATCTACCAAAGTTGAAGCAAGTCATGGCTTTTGAGGCCATATAAGTCCAAATCGGGCGAAAGATATATATGGGAGCCATATCTAAATCTGAACCGATTTGTCTGATATTTTGCAAGTTTTTCGAGACTCTTAAAATATTCGGATGTACTGAATTTGAAGAACATCGGTTGATGGTTAGGTTAGCTATATCTAAATCTGAACCGATTTTTTCTAAAATCAATAGCGATTGTCTCTGTCCGAAAAAACCACACTTTGCCAAATTTGAGGACGATCGGACTTAAACTCCTGGACTTTGCGCACAAAAATACATGAACAGACAGACAGACAGACGGACATCGCTAAATCGACTCAGAATTTAATTCTAAGACGATCGGTATACTAAACGATGGGTCTCAGACTTTTCCTTCTTGGCGTTACATACAAATGCACAAACTTATTATACCCTGTACCACAGCAGCGGTGAAAGGTATAAAACTTAGGCGTTAAAAACAATTCTACGAAATTATTTAAATTAAACTAAACTAAACAAAATAAAATTTTTAATTTAAACTAAATTCTATTATAAATTATGGTAAATTTATTTTAAATTAGATGATTAAGAAAACATAATTAAAGCATTATTTTTTTATTGCTCTACGTTTGTTCGTAACAAAAAGATACATACACTAAAGAATTGTGTTCATTTAATGACAAATTTCATAAATATAACAAAGTAATTAATTTTACCAGCACAAAAAATATTTTTTGTGATTAATTTATCTAATTAATTTTAATAAAATTTTCTTTAATCACAGAAATAATAATATAGAGTTAATTTTTGTGATTTATATTTATTTGCATTACATTATTAATAATTAAATTTCTAATTGATTTTTTTTTAATTCAATTAAAATGTTTATTGAAAGCAAATTTGTCTACATATTTTCTATCAATATTTTTTTCAATGTACACACAAAAAATTTTTTTTCTGATTCAATCACGAAATTAATTGATCCAATTAATTTTTTAATTGAAATGTCTTCAATCACAGAATTGATAGTATCAATTAAAAAATTAATTGACAGTCAATTAAAAAATTAATTGATCCAATTAAATATTTAATTGATACTATTAATTTGTGTGATTGATTTTTATTTCAATTAAAAAATTTGTTGAATCAATTAAATTTTTAATTGAATATTTTTTAAAACTCAATTAAGATTTTATTTGGAAAAATTTTCGTGAAATTTTTTTCTGTGTAGTTAATATATATAAATATAATTTTGAAAAAATTGTTAATTTTTATTTTTCCTTTACTTATTGCAGGTATGTACAGCAACATAAAAATATCTACACATATTAATGAAATATCCAAACCATGGGTGAGTGTTACAAAGAATTACAGTTGAACTAAGAATCTTAAAGTTTTGGAAACATGTATCATTGTAATTGGTACCTATTAGGAATTTTAAGTATGGACAGTCTATAGCAAAGAAATGCGACCTCATCCACTGGGCTTAGGTTTGCCAAATGGCCGGGATTCGTCTGGTTTGTCCCAACATTTCGTCTCCATGAAGTGTCCCGATACTCATCATTTTCGGCACACCTCTTTAAGGTTCTAGAATACTTTTAGATTTCCAATTTCAGGCAAATCGGATAGAAAATACACTTTCTAGACGCCCAAGAAGCAAAATCGGGAAATCGGTCCATATGGTGGCTATACCAAACCATGGACCGATAGGCACATATTTCGGTACACTTTTTGATGGTCCTAAAATACCTCTAGATTTCTAATTTCAGGCAAATTGGATAAAAACTAAAGTTTTTATAAGCCCCAGACCCCAAATCGGAAGGTCGGTTTATAGGGGGACTATATCAAAACTTGGACCGATATAGCCCATCTTCGAACTTGACCTGTCTGCAAACAAAAGACGAATCTGTTCCAAATTATTGAAGGCTGTAGAGTGATTACAACAGACAGACAGACGGACATGCTTATATCATATCGTCTTAGAATTTCTCCCTGATCAAAAATATATACTTTATATAGTCGGAAATCGATATTTCGATGTGTTACAAACGCAATGACAAGCTTATTATACCCCGTCGCCATTCTATATAAAAATGTGATAGGAAAAATCATCCAATTTTACGCAAATTGGTATCATTTGTAATTTCAATACACATATGTACACTAAGAATGTAATGAAGTTGACATTTCTGGGTCGCTAAAAAGTGTTTATGATATTCGGTCGAAACTAGGATTCTCCAAGAAAGAGTTCTACCACTTTTATTAATGGAATAAACCTACGGGAAATGGATCAAACCCAGGACCTGTACAGGACTAGTATTTACGGATTAGTCCAACCTCTGGTCGAAACATTTGGAAAGCACCGTTCACTTTAAGATTGCTTTGTCATTGACGGGGTAAATTTACACTGTAGGCCACGACTTTGACTTATTCCAAAGGTCACGTCCGGGGACAGTTTAGTAGGAACACCACATAGACAGACCCACCACATGAGCCAGTCTGGTCAAACTCTTAAGAAGCTGGTTCATTTAGAGCATCCGAATCCCACCAGAAAGGAAGAACTTGAGGAATATGGTGAACAATAGATTATTCTGATAATTGTATTTTATGAGAGTATATAAATCAATGAAAATTAAAAAAAAAATATGACAAACTGCAGCAATTTACCGTGGGGATGCTATTAACTATCTTTCGTTCCGCTTAGAAAATGAGAGATTAAAAGAGCAGACATACAGATACGAGCAGTCAGTGTTGGAAATTCGTATCTAAAATTGGTAGTAGTAGATGTATCATTTGTCGTCAGCCGATATTTGTACACTGTTAGAAAAATATGTTTTTCATATGTTCCGATATAAACAAAATGTGTTTCGGGCACGATTTTAAACCACAATATATTTAAGTGCGAACATGTAATGTTCCTAAACTAACACTAAATGTTTGGGACATCTATGTTAATATGTTAGAATATATTATGTTTGGGGCATGAATGTTTCATAAAAATAATAGGTGTGAATGTAAACATATATAAATTAACAAATTTCGAGTAAACATATATATGTTGTGACATTTTATTCAGAGAGCGACAAAAAGAGAGTATAGAGAAAGAAATAGAGATGGAAACCGGGAGGGTTGACGAAAGATATCAACACAACAAAGCGAGAGAATGAAAAAAGAACAATTTCTGTGAAACCGCTTGTATGTTGTTTCGGAAAACTGTTTTATGATAAGGCTAAACATTTGATATGCTTAAGTCTAATATTATTTAATTTGAATAAAGAGAATAGACATTCGGAACCAAGAGAATATACATTTGAAAAACAAACTGCATATGTTTTCGCCTTGAGAGCAGCATTTTATGCATGTGTGAACATGTGTTTTGTTTATCATTTTGGCATTATGGGCACAATTTTTCGTTAAAAGAAATCAGGGGTCTTCATAAAAATAACGAAAGGGCACTATACTCTTTTTAGAGTTGGGACAATAAAATGAAATAAGGAGGAAATAGTGAAAAATTACACAGTAAAATGTAAAAAACAAACTTTAGTTCCTTTTTATTAAAAAGTAGTCCACGAGGAGTTGACGGACACCATCAAATATAAAAGCTAGCATTAAGTTCGAGTTTTACAGCTAAAACAAGTTAAAAATTTTATTTTCTTTAAAATGAATTATAAAAGAAAAATAAAATGAATTTTAGAGCGATGGTGTTAAATGCTAGTAAAAAAATGTTCACTCCTAAATAAATTTATGTTTATATTATAAAATTATGTATGTATGTTTATACTCGACTCCACGTTCTTCTTTTGATAGTTTTTGATTTCCTTCCAAATTTTAAAGTTTTGTACAAAAACAGTTTTTTTTTTAAAAGTTGTTATTTTTGCAATAAAAAATAATATTTTATCCAAAAATCTGTCAATTTCGTTTATATCAAGCACTGTTACTGAATATAAATCTTTAAAAACACACATTTCGAAGTTTCATTCAAAAAAATTTAATATAGTATAAATATAAATGTTTTAATTAAAAAAAAAAAAATGTTCGGTTGGAGCAGGGATTGAACCCACGACCCTTTGTATGCAAGGCAGACATGCTAACCACTGCTCCACGTGGCAAACAAATGTATGTTTCTGTTAAATAATGTTATGTTTGCATGGGCTCGTGGGCGCTGCAAACTATGCTATATAAATGTAACTTAAAACGATAATTATCTACTGGTGACTATAACAGCTACGTAGCCCAGTGGAAAGTGTGTTGGCTTACAAACTGTATTGTCCTCGGTTCGATTCTCCGTGCAGGCGAAAGTTAAAATTTAAAAAATTTATAAAAGTGAATAATTTCTTCAACATTATTTGTATAACAGAAAAAGATGCCAATAACTAAAAAATTTCGTGGAAGTGAAAATTACGAGTATGTTAGGGAATGAGCACAATCGTGTTTGGGAAAAATTCTTCCAAGCATATAATATTTTTGGCTCAAAATGCTTCCAAACATATAATATGTTCACATAAAACAAACATATTAATGTTTCGGCAGTATGCAATAATATATGTGCTTCCTGCAAAATATGTTTGGAACATATGTTAAAGAAGCGATTTTTTTTGAAGGTGTATTATCTAATTAAAATTAATTTTACTTAAGGGAAATGTTATAAATCAAATTGAAAAGCATATTCGCTTACAATCAGTTTTCAATGTCGTAAAGAAATTGTGATATATTTAACCAAATTTTTCCAATCATGGATTCCTCTTCCATTAAAATTGGTTTACAGAAGCATTGCAGTCGACAAAATCTTAATACTAGGCATACTTCTACAAAATGGCATATGGTTTCTCTTTCGGCTAAGTTACACAACGTACATTTCTCGGTGTTTCCTACATTCATACTTCTGTTGTTAGCATTAAGAACAAGTATATACTGCCGTAAGTTCAGCCAGGCCGAATCTTATGTACCCTCCACCATGGATTGCGTAGAAACTTCTACTAAAGACTGTCAACCACAATCGAATTACTTGGGTTGCGATAACACTTGCCGATGGCAGGGTGTCTTAAAAAATCCTTAACACCGTCTTCTAAATTGTAAGTTAGTCCATACGGGGGATATATTAAACAAAAAAAAGAAGCCGATTAAAGACGTATATAATTTTCTATAGAAATAAAATGTTGACATAATTTTCTATATACCCTAAAAAAAAAATCGCTTCTTTAACATATGTTCCAAACATATTTTGCAGGAAGCACATATATTATTGGATACTGCCGAAACATTAATATGTGAACATATTATATGTTTGGAAGCATTTTGAGCCCAAAAATATTATATGCTTGGAAGAATTTTTCCCAAAGACGATTGTGCTCATTCCCTAACATAGTCGTAATTTTCACTTACACGAAATATTTTAGTTCTTGGCACCTTTTTCTGCAATACAAATAATGTTGACGAAATTATTCACTTTTATACATTTTTTAAAGTTTACCTTTCGCCTGCACGGAGAATCGAACCGAGGACCATACAGTTTGTAACCCAACACACTATCCACTAGGCTACGTAGCTGTTATAGTCACCAGCAGATAATTATCGTTATAAGTTACATTTATATAGCATAGTTTGCAGCGCCCACGAGCCCATGCAAACATAACATTATTTAACAGAAACATACAATTGTTTGCCACGTGGAGCAGTGCTTAGCATGTCTGCCTTGCATGCAAAGGGTCGTGGGTTCAATCCCTGCTCCGACCGAACACTTTTTTTAATTTACACATTTATATTTATACTATATTAAATTTTTATAATGAAACTTCGAAATGTTGGTTATTAAAGATTTATAGTCAGTAACAGTGCTTTATATAAACGAAATTGACTGATTTTTGAATAAAATATTTTTTTAAAAATAACAATTTTGTAACAAAAAACTGTTTTTGGTACAAAACTTTAAAATTTGGAAGGAATTCAAAAACTCTAACAAAAGAAGAACGTGGAGTCGAGTAAAAACATACATAAATAATTTTATAATATAAACATAAATTTATTTAGGCGTGAACAGTTTTTTACTAGCATTTAACACCATCGCTCTAAAATGCCTTTTATTTTTCTTTAATAATTCATTTGAAAGAAAATAATCTTTTTAAATTGTTTTAGCTGCAAAACTCGAACTTAATGCCCGCTTTTATATTTGAAGGTGTCCGTCAACTCCTCGTGGACTACTTATTAATAAAGAGGAACTAAACTTTGTTTTTATACATTTTACTGTGTAATTTTTCAATATTTCCTCCTTATTTCATTTTACTGTCCCAACTCTAAAAAGAGTATAGTGCCCTTTCGTTATTTTTATGAAGACCCCTGATTTCTTTTAACGAACCAAGAAAAAAATTGTGCCCATAATGCCAAAATGATAAACAAAACACATGTCCACACATACGTAACATAAAATGCTGCTCTCAAAGCGAAAACAATGCTGTTTGTTTTTCAAATGTCTATTCTCTTGGTTCCGAATGCACATTCTCTTTATTCAAATTAAATAATATTTAGACTTAAGCATATCAAATGTTTGGCCTTATCATAAAACAGTTTTCCGAAATAACATACAAGCGGTTTCACAGAAATTGTTCTCTTTTGATTCTTTCGCTGTGTTATGTTGATATCTGATGTCAACTCTCCCGGTTTCCATCTCTATTTCTTTCTCTATACTCTATCTGTCGCTTTGAATAAAATATCATAACATATGTATGTTTAGTCGAAATTTGTAAATTTATACATGTTTGCATTCACACATATGATTTTTATTAAACATTCATGCCCCAAACATAATATATTCTAACATATTAACATAGATGTCCCAAACATTTAGTGTTAGTTTAGGAACATTACATGTTTGCCCTTAAATATATTGTGTTTTAAAATTGTACCCGAAACACATTTTGTTTATATCGGAACATATGAAAAACATATTTTTCTAAGAGTGTAGAAATAAAATTTTGAAATAATTTTCTATAGAAATAAAATTTTGACAAAATTTTCTACAGAAATAAAATCTTAACAAAATTTTCTATAGAAATAAAATGTTGACAAAATTTTCTATAAAAATAAAATTGTGACAAAACTTTCTATAGTAATAAAATTTTGGTAGATTATTTTTGGCGATATGGACCAATTTTTGTGTGATTGGCCATTGGCTATATATAACTATAGACCGATATGGACCAATTTTTGCATGACTGTTAGCGGCCATATACTAGCGAAATGTACCAAATTTCAACCGAATCGGATGAATTTTGCTCCTCCAAGAGGTTCCGGAGGTCAAATCTGGAGATCGATTTATATGGGGGCTATATATAATTATGGACCGATATGGACCAATTTGTGCATGGTTGTTAGATACCATATACTAACACCACGTACCAAATTTCAACCGGATCGGATTAAAGTTGCTCTTCCAAGAGGCTCCGGAGTTCATATTTGGGGATCTGTTTATATGGGGTCTATATAATTATGGACCGATATGAACCACTTTTTGCATGGTTGTTAGAGACCATATACTCACACCACGTACCAAAATTCAACCTGATCGGATGAATTTTGCTTCTCCAAGAGGCTCCGGAGGTCAAATCTGGGGATCGGTTTATATGGGGGCTATATATAATAATGGACCTATATGGACCAATTTTTGCTTGGTTGTTAGGGACCCTATACTGACACCACGTACCAAATTTGAACTACATCGGATGAATTTTGCCCCTCTAAGAGGCTCAATCTGGGATCGGTTTATGTGGGGACTATATATTATTATGGACCGATATGGACCACTTTTTGCATGGTTGTTAGAGACCATATACTAACACTACATACCATGTTTCAAGCGGATCGGATGAATTTTGCTCCTCCAAGAGGCTCTGGAGGTCAAATCTGGGGGTCGGTTTATATGGGGGCTATACGTAAAAGTGGTCCGATATTGCCCATTTGCAATACCATCCGACCTACATCAATAACAACTACTTGTGTCAAGTTTCAAGTCGATAGCTTGTTTCGTTCGGAAGTTAGCGTGATTTCAACAGACGGACGCAAGGACATGCTCAGATCGACTCAGAATTTCACCACGACCCAGAATATATATACTTTATGGGGTCTTAGAGCAATATTTCGATGTGTTAAAAACGGAATGACAAAGTTAATATACCGCCATCCTATGGTTGAGGGTATAAAAATTGAATCCAAAGGAGCTTTAAAAAACCCATATTATCTCCCAGGCATTGTATTCACCATTAAAGTAGAGTCTTCCTCGTGACAAGGTCTGATTTTAATAAACCTGGATTTACTCTGCAGAGCCATTTGGATTGATTTTTCCCTATTAGCAAGGGTCATTTTATCAATTAGTATCTGGACATTTCGGCTCCATTCTCTAGCTTTCATTTTGTCTACAAATTTTTGAACTTCGAACTTTCTTGTTTAATCTAAGAGCACAAAGAATGCATATACCTTCCATTCTTCGGATAGTTTTGCAGTTATAATGACTGACAGATTGTAAATATTGTCCACCGTCGAGTATTTTTGTCGAAAACCGGCTTGATGTTCCACTAATATGCTATGCTTGTCAACCCAATTTACAAGTCTTTGGTTAAGAATTCCCATAAATATTTTTGTTACAGTGTTCATGAAAGATATTCCTCTGTAGTTTACCGGATTTTCTAAGCTTCTTTTTTATTAAAATATTACAGACCTCTGAAATTCGGAATCTATTGTACTCTCCTTATATATTTTCGAAGAAATCTTGGCAAACTGAGTGAGAAATTCGTCCATAGCGTTTGCGAAGAATTCATATGTGATCCGGCCCTCACCTGTCTAGGTCATCTACAAATGGAGATATAATACATAGAGCCATCGGAGCCAGATTGCGAAAACATCGGATGAGAATGATCTATGAGTTAATCCTGCAAAGACAAAAGGACATAAGATACCCATTGTTATAACAATCTCCTTCTACCAATTTCGTAAAAAAAACCTTTGGTCTTCGAAATCATAATGTCAATGCATAGTATTTTTTTCTGTGTATAAAAATTTTATTTGGCGTTTCTCATAGGAAATATCCTTGAAATTTAAATATTGAGCTTTTGTTTTTTGTTCGGGTTTTTGCTACTGGCTCGTAGCAGTATCCCATTTATAGTGGATACGCGTTCCTTAGCCATGCTAGATTTTGTTCTAATGATGTCCACATTGTGTTAAAACAATAAAGCCATAAATCTTTGTGTCGCTTTTTTCGGTTTTGTTTTTTTGGAATTATCCAAAGCTTGTTTCGCTGTTGTTAAAAATCAAAAACCCATGATCCACTCCCGGTTGGAATAGCGAGGATACAAGGGAAATAAATCCCAAGACCAATTTAAAGTGAACAAGAGAAAATTTCGCAATTCATGTGGCGGTATTTTATCCACAAAAAGAAGACGAATCAAAAGACTATGAAAAAATACAAGACAAAAAAACAAACAACAGACAACAGACACACACAAATGTTAAAATTGCTTTGCATTCACAATTTCCTGGCTCATCCTAGCTTAAAAGACATCGTTAAAATTCCTGTTGAAAAAGCCAAGGCTGCCTACCACAGCTCGTAAAGCTTTTTTTGTTTTTGATTTTCTTTCTTTACAACAATACAATAGCCACTTCTTGGTCTAACAGATGGATGGAAGATGCAGGCATTTCACATGGTAGAATTGTGGTAATGTGAATGCGTCTGGAATAATGCCATTTCGACATCTTGTTAAAGAGGAGAATTTCTTTTTATTTTGTTTTGGTTTTGAATACCTAAACAGTAAACGAAATTGCTAAAAATCCAACAACCATGGACAAGGACTAAACGCAACTTTATGAAAATATGTAAATTTCTTGTAATAGAATCGTATACGGATATACGGGGTTTTGGGGAATCGCCTAAAATCACTTGAGACATTAGCCCAGACGCAGCACAAGTTGTACACCCTTCACGTACAAGGAAGGTGGATTTCTATTTATTTTATATATGTGCCAAGCCAGGAGAATTGAGACATAGCGGGTGAGGGATTTTTAGTACATAACATATATATCGAAAGTTTTTTCCCACACAGAAACAATATCACCAAAATATTTCCAATTACACACTTGATTGAAGTTCAAAAAGTAGTCAATTAAAAATTATATGGCTCGTCAAACCAAACTTGACGAAGCTATCCCGACTGTTGGGGATTAGTTCGCAAGATCATATGGATTTAGATCTGGAAAATTGACACTAGGAGTCCTTAAGGAAGTATTAGATGCCGTGTGGGCGACACATCATGGTAGTCACGCTTCGAGATCTATAATTCTACTGGCGACGCTAGTTATTAAAAACGCTTTCAAGAGCCTGAAGTGCCCGCCCAGACGTCATATACAGAGTCAATATTTCACATACCGAAATACGTAATGAAAATACTGAAAGACTATCTTAAGGACCGAGTTTTGATATAAGACACTATACAAAGCCCAAGAAGAATGGATGTAATCGGAGGTACCGCACAAGGCTCAATGCTCACACCAGATCTCAGGATCGCAATATACGACGAGATACTGAGGATACCAGGCCGAATGATACATTCTTTTTGGCTACGCTTACGACATAGACGCCGTGATAGAAGAGAGAAATACTGAATGGTCTCCCCCACGGTTGTCTGAGTTGGTAGAATTATACCAAAAATTATACATTTTTTACTGTTTGACAGAAATAAAAATTATGACAAAATTTTCTACCGACATAAAATTTTGACAAAATTTTCTATAGAAATAAAATTTTAACAAAATTTTCTATAGAAATAAAATTTTAACAAAATTTTCTACAGAAATAAAATATTAACAAAATCTCCTATAGAAATAAAATTTTGACAAAATGTTCTATAGAAATAAAATATTGAAAAATATTTTGACAAAATTTTCAATAAAAATAAAATTTCGACAAAATTTTCTATCAAAATAAAATTTTGACAAAATTTTCTATAGAAATAAAATTTTAATAAAATTTTCTATAAAAATAAAAGTGTGACAAAATCTTCTATAGAAAAAAGAAAAACATAATAACAATACAATAAATAACGTTTTCTATAGAAATGTTAACAAAATTTTCTATAGAAATAAAATTTTGACAAAATCTCCTATTGAAATAAAATTTTGACAAAATATTCTATAGAAATAAAATATTGAAAAATATTTTGACAAAATTTTCTATAGAAATAAAATTTCGACAAAATTTTCTACCGAAATAAAATTTTGACAAAATTATCTATAGAAATAAAATGTTAATAAAAAGTTTTCTATAGAAATAAAAGTTTGACAAAATTGTCTACAGAAATAAAATTTTGACAAAATTTTTCTATAAAAAAAAACATAATAACAATACAATAAATAAAATTTTCTATAGAAATAAAATTTTGACAAAACTTTCTGTAGAAATAAAATTTTGACAATATTTTCTATAGAAATACAATTTTGAAAAAAATTTCTATAAAAATAAAATTTTGAAATAAATTTTCAATGAAATTAAAATTTTTACAACATTTTTTACAGAAATAAAAATTTTTACAAAATTTTCTATAGAAATAAAATTTTGACAAAATTTTCTGTAGAAATAAAATTTTCACAAAGTTTTCTGTAGAAACAAAACTTTAAAAAAAAATTCTACAGAAATAAAATTTGGACAAACTTTTCTATACCCAGCAAAAAAATTTGGAAGTTCTTCCAAAGGCAAACCTTTAAAAGCGCTTCCAGAAGATGCACTCCCAGTGATGTTCTTTATTTTAACTAACCAGGAAGTTCTTTTAATTCAATTTTTTTTTTACTTGGGTTGTTCATACTTTTAATGGGTAATTTTAACTTTTTTTGTTTCAAATGGGTTAAAAACAGAGTAAGAATTCATAAAATGGTACAAATCATTAAAATTTTGTCGAAAAAAAAGCTAAATCCAATCTGAAAAAATTGTGATTTTTTGAAAATATTTGAGGTCAAACGTTTCCGACAAGCGTTAAAATCCATTAAAAATTATAAAAATTATTTATTTGCCAAAATATCATGAAATTATTTAATTTACATTCAAAACATTGAATTCGGATCACACCTAATTCAGTGCAACGGCTGTTGAAATGGAGAACTTCCGTCCTATGACAAGCCCATGTTAAATTCATCGCTTCTGCGTCAATTTTGCACCACTTCCGGATCCAAAAAGAACATTTGCATTACTTTTTTGGCGACGCTTTTTTTGCTGGGTAGTAATATGTAATAAAATTTTTACAAATTTCTCTATAGAAATAAAATTTTGACAAAAGCTTCTATAGAAATAAAATTCGCAAAAGATGATTCGCGCGAAAGAATGGTTAGACACGCATTGCTTACAATTAGCCATGCAAATGACAGAAATACTTCTAAGAGGCGGCAACTGGCTCTAGAAATAGAGAAGTACATAGACTAAATGGTAATTCCAAAAAAAAAACAAGTACTTGGGGTTAAGACTGGACTGATAGAGTACGCTACGGAAAAGCTACTACGAAAATGTCGCGACTGAGTAGGCTGATGGCAAACATAGGAAGCCCTCTTCCAAGCAGAAGAAGGATACTCATGTAGTCGAATGTACCGTGGTGCAATGGTTAGCATGCCCGCCTTGTATACACAAGGTTGTGGGTTCGATTCCTGCTTCGACCGAACACCAAAAAGTTTTTCAGCGGTGGATTATCCCATCTCAGTAATGCTGGTGTCATTTCTGAGTGTTTCAAAGCTTCTCTAAGTGGTTACACTGCAATGTGGAATGCCGTTCGGAATTGGCTATAAAAAGGAGGTCCGTGTCATTGAGCTTATCATGGAATCGGGCAGCACTCAGTGATAAGAGAGAAGTTCATAACTGTGGTATCACAATGGACTGAATAGTCTAAGTGAGCCTGATATATCGGGCTGCCACCTAACCTGACAATAAATTTAGATGTGAGATCTGGGCGTCGACCCTACACAGACGAATTAGAGCAAAAAAAATTAATTCAGTACAGATAACGTTAACCCTGGGAATCACTTCAGCATACCGCACAGTATAAGGTGAAGCTGCGTTGGTGATAGTAGCAACGATCCCCTACAAGGGACAAGGGACAAGAGATAAATGACGGGGACGATGGAGGAACGAGACAAAGGACAGGTGGTGACTTATAACTGACATAGAGTCATGGTGAGAATATATGGGAAATTGAATATATGGGAAAGTGACGTATATTACATGACTCAGATGCTCTCTGATCACAGATACTTTCGATATAATGTGCTCCAACACCCACCTCAGTAATGCTGGTCACATTTCTGAGGGTTTCAAAGCTTCTCTAAGTGGTTTCACTGCAATGTGGAACACTGTCCGGACTCGGCTATAAAAAGGAGGTCCCTTGTCATTCAGCTTAACATGGAATCGGGCAGCACGCAGTGATAAGAGAGAAGTTCACCAATGTGGTATCACAATGGACTGCATAGTCTAAGTGAGCCTGATACATCGGGCTGCCACCTAACCTAACCTAATGTGCTCTGTATGGGAAAATGCAGGCCAGAAAACTGTATTTGCGAAGATGAAAAGGTCTTACATTCTTAAGATGTAGCCAGTGGGCAGAATGGCAAAAAGCTTTTGAAGGTGAAATTTCTCTCCGAGAAATATATGCCGCAAGTTGGTGCAAATTGAGTGGAACTGGGAGAATATTGGATTAAGAGAGTATGTTATACTGTTAGTACTTGTGTGTAGGGCATCAAATGCAGCGTACGTTTATCATAAAATCTTCAAGTACTTAGCTAAAAATTTTACCTCGGTGCAGATTGCGTTATGTTTATTTTCCATTTTTATGTAAAAAGGTCATTATTTATATTTTTCCACATCCTTCTGGTTTCACTACTGTCAAGACAAAAACTTTGAAAAGAACAAAAATTGGTTTGACACAAGGGGCCAGAAAAAAAAATCCACTACTAGGCATATAAAAGCGTCTGGTAATTTCGTCGTTTTTTAAGCCAGTCCACTAAGCGAATAACGAGTGGTCTCACACAAAATTGTTCACATGCAAATTTCGTACATATATCATTTTTGGAAAGACTATGACCAACGAAGGCTGGAGGTACCACCACCATCAAACTTCCTCTTTTACATTTATGGTTAAGTGGAGAAAGATGGAAAAAGAGTCCGGTGGCTACTGGCAAACCACTGAATAACAAAATATCCTCCTCAACAAAAACTTAACGATGTTTGCTAAAGTTGTGCCACACAAGAACAAAAAATATGGAAAACGAATATTGTCGTTCGTATTCCCATTTCAAAGATGCTGCAACGCAATGCAAAAACTTTTGGCTAAGGAAGCATATAAAATTCATATTGCCCCGCATAGAATGCAATAAATTGCATTACAAATGCATTGAATTTATGTCCAAAAATTATGCATGGCAAAAAGATTTATGAAGACTTAACAAAAACTTTTCGTATTTTAGTTTAATTTTTTTTGTGACAGATGTAAGACACGGAGTTTATTCTCAAGGCAAACAAAAAATGGAGACAACATACGAAACAAGATTTTTAGGTTTAAATCTTGTGATATTTTTTTTTAAATTAAGTGGCGTTTTTTCGTATTCCTCAATACTCGCGTGCATGTGTACATGTGTGCAGAATCAGGTCGAGCTCTAATCTGGATGTCGTATTAACAGAACCTACATTGCCAATTTAATGGTTACGTGGTACATAGTGTTTTTCAATCCCTACCAGGGGTTTCACTCCCACATCCTCAAAAAAAAACATCACTTCTGTAACATATGCCCCAACACACATTTTGCTTCAAGCATATATATTTTCAGGATTGGTCCAAACAAAATATTGTTATACCCTCCATCATAGGATGGGGGTATATTAACTTTGTCATTCCGTTTGTAACACATCGAAATATTGCTCTAAGACCCCATAAAGTATATATATTCTGGGTCGTGGTGAAATTCTGAGTCGATCTAAGCACGTCCGTCCGTCCGTCTGTTGAAATCACGCTAACTTCCGAACGAAACAAGCTATCGACCTGAAACTTGGCACAAGTAGTTGTTATCGCTGTAGGTCGGTATTGTATTGAAAAATATCGGTCCACTTTTACGTATAGCCCCCATATAAAGGGACCCTCAGATTTGGCTTGTGGAGCCTCTAACAGAAGCATATTTCATCCGATCCGGCTGAAATTTGGTATATGGTGTTGGTATATGGTCTCTAACAACCATGCAAAAATTGGTCCACATCGGTCCATAATTATATATAGCCCCCTTATAAACCGATCCCCAGATTTGGCTTGCGGAGCCTAAAAGAGAAGAAAATTTCATCCGATCCGGCTGAAATTTCTTTATATTTATTTATTTATTTATATTTATTTGGTACATGATGTTGGTATATGGTCTCTAACAACCATGCAAAAATTGGTCCACATCGGTCCATAATTATATATAGACCCCATATAAACCGATCTCCAGATTTGGCTTGCGAGGCCTCAAAGAGAAGCAAATTGCATCCAATCCGGCTGAAATTTGGTATATGGTATTGGTATATGGTCTCTAACAACCGTGCAAAAATTGGTCCACATAGGTCCATAATTATATATTGCGCCCATATAAACCGATCCCCAGATTTGGGTTGCGGAGCCTCAAAGAGAAACAAATTTCATCCGATCCGCCTGAAATTTGGTACATGATATTGGTATATGGTCTCTAACAACCATGCAAAAATTGGTCCACATCGGTTCATAATTATGTATAGCCCCCATATAAACCGATCCCTAGATTTGGCTTGCGAAGTCTCCAACAGAAGCAAATTTCATCCAATCCGGTTGTAATTTGGAACATGTTGTTAGTATATGATCTTTAACAACCGTGCCAGAATTGGTCCATATCGGTCCATAATTAAATATAGCCCCCATATAAAACGTTCTCCAGATTTGACCTCCGGAGCCTCTTGGAGGAGCAAAATTCAACCGATCCGGTTCAAATTAGGAACGTGGTGTTAGTATATGGTCTCTAGCAACCATACCAAAATTGGTCCAATCACACAAAAATTGGTCCATATCGGTTCATAATCATGGTTGCCACTAGAGCCAAAAATAATCTACCAAAATTTACTTTCTATAGAAAATTTTGTCAAAATTTTATTTCTAGAGAAAATTTTGTTAAAATTTTATTCGGTTCATAATAAAATTTTCATCATTGTCAAAATTGCGAAATCTCCAAGAGAAGCAAATTTCATCCAATCCGGTTGTAATTTGGAACATGGTGTTAGTATATGATCTTTAACAACCGTGCCAGAATTGGTCCATATCGGTCCATAATTATATATAGCCCCCATACCAAAATTGGTCCAATCACACAAAAATTGGTCCATATCGGTTCATAATCATAGTTGCCACTAGAGCCAAAAATAATCTACCAAAATTTACTTTCTATAGAAAATTTTGTCAAAATTTACTTTCTATAGAAAATTTTGTCAAAATTTTATTTCTAGAGAAAATTTTGTTAAAATTTTATTCGGTTCATAATAAAATTTTCATCATTGTAAAAATTTTATTTCTATAGAAAATTTTGTCAAAATTTTATTTCTATAGAAAAGTTTGTTCAAATTTTATTCGGTTCATAATCATGATTGCCACTCGAGCCAAAAATAATCTACCAAGATTTTATTTCTATAGAAAATTGTGGGGTTAAGGCGAACAAGATTCCGACATTTTTTTGCCCCATATAAGTTCCGGTCACTCTACTACCCATGTATGCCCTAAGGTGAAACATAATATCTTTAAACAATATTAACAATAACATATTTTATTTCCACCAATCCTGAAAATATATATACTTGAAGCAAAGTGTGTTTGGAGTATATGTTACAGAAGTAATTTTTTTTGAGGGTGTACTTAATGCACGCTCACAAAAAATCGCTTCTGTAACATATACTCCCAAACATATTGTGCTTCAAACATATACATTTTTGGCTATTGCCCAAACATTTATATGTTTGATCTCTTCCAATATTTAATATGTTTGAAAGCATATTGGTCTAAACAATATATGTTTGGGTAGTCAATTTCCAAACATTTTGTATTTTTGCATCCAAATTCAATAATGTTGTCTTCCAAAAAACAATATGTTATTATGTGAACATATAATATGTTTGGAAGCATTTTGCACCCAAAAATATTATATGCTTAAAAAAATTCTCCCAAACCATATTGTGCTCAAAATTTTATTTATTTAATTTTATATTTACAATCATAATGAATTATGAAAATAAACAGGTAATATAGGTGCTAACAACATAGGTTTTCGACCTGAATGCTCAAAATTTTGTTTCTGCCCAATTGTATATTCCCCCACATCTTTCTCACTTCCACGAGATTTTTTAGTTCTTAGCACCTTTTTCTGTAATACAAACATTGTAGCACCTTTTTCTGTTGTACAAACATATATGTGTTTAGTAGCGCTCCAAGCTACTAAACACATATATGTTTATAGGCTATTTCTAAATTAATATATGTTTGCATCCAAGCATATTATATTTACAAACATTTTATGTCACAAACATAATATGTTCTAACATATTAACATATATGTCCCAAACATATTATGCTAGTTTATGAACATTATATGCTTGCACTCAAAAATATTGTGTTTAAAAATTTGTGTTCCAAACATATAATGTTTATAGCCAAACATATGAAAAACAGTCTTTTTCATCCGTGTGGCTGCATCCGATTGTCCTCGGATGTACTTGTCTTTTTAACATATAGCACGTCCTCAATATTTGCCGCTTTTGGTTGCGGGTGACCTTATTGGTTGTCCAGCGATCCACCACCTGCTGTCCCCGATGGTAGCATGAGCTTAGCCGCACCATTTCCCAATAGTTTAGTTTTCTTTTAAGCTGTACCACCATATGCCCTTACCTATAATTTGCTGTTCCTCACTTATGGTGCAAATTGCTATAAATGCCATTTTTCTTACCAATTATTTTTTATGCGGTGCCTTTTGTAACAATCCAGCCACCACTTTTTTTAGCAGTTCAGCTTTTTCATTTTTCCTTTGTATGTTTTTTTTTTTTCTTATCTGTCTTGCAATTTTTTCTTCTGCTACTCATTAGTCATTCAATTTAATATTAACATTCAGATTTCCTCTTGCTGCCATGGACTCCTGGCGGCTCATCCGTTGCTTCACAATCAACGTCATAGTTTCTGTCTCACTGGCATCTGCCACTGTCGATTTCTTTTTTTGTTTGAATATATCATGTAATTGTGGTCTGTAATTGCATAGCTGAGGGATTTTTTTTCTGCTTTCGTCAATGACTTTTCAACACTTTTCATTTTCATTTCAAAGTGGAAAAATTGCTCGTTTGAAAGGGAGCAAGCGAAAAAAATATAAATATTCATTTTAATTGGATGAAATTATAGTTTTTGTTTTTTCATGAAAATGAGAATTTCTTTTATTAAAACTATTTCACATTGGGGCTTATAGGAGGGATCATTTTGGATAGAAAATTTAAATGCACAACTCCTGGTGTTCTACGTAAATACTAAACATTTTTTATTTTTTGAATAGATAAAAAAATTTATGGCTCATTAAATTTCTAGTCTGAATACAAGATTTTATATATGTAGCTAGCGGTTCCTTCAGATGTTTTTAAATTGAGGGCATCCAAATTGCAAAAGCATTGCATACTTTTAGGTCTCCCCAAAAAATGTATTGATGATATTCAATGCGTGAGTGGTGATGTAAGATTTTTCGGGGAGGTAGAGTGCGGCTAGACTTCGAAAATTTGGCACCCATTTTTTGATATCTGGACGGGAAAGGAGATGTCATATTTTATTCCCTGAAAGAAAAAGTAGGGGAATTATTCAGTGAAAGTACACTGAAAAAAATATGAATCCACCATGAAGAAAAATTTTGGTTAATTGTAGAAAATTTAGATTATTTTTAGAAATTTTTAACTTTTTTTAAAGTATTACAAACGCTGACATTACGCCGATATCACAAAAATAAGTTAATATTTTTCGACAAATTCAAGAAAAATTATTAAACATAATTAATTTTTTTCACTTGTTAAAGAAAATTTTGTAGTTTGAAGGAAACACTTGAAGTTCAAAATTGCAAGAATGTCTTAAGTGCCATACGAAGTTCAAGATGGGCGCTTTTGCAGTAAAATTTACAATTTAAAAGAAATAATGAACTATTTTGTGAGAATTATGAATTTAGTAAATCTTTGTGCTTCATTTGAGTATAATTTATTCCCATTTTTTAGTTCATTTAACTAACATACGTAAAAAATTAGTAGAGTAAACGAAACTTTCTCCAAACATAATAATTCCATGAACTGAAATAAAGTTAAATTGGCTTTAGTGAAACAGAAGGTTCATTTTTTTGTTTTTAGTGTAGGACTTTATTTTTTGATATCTGGAAGAAGGAATGAACTTCTCCCTGAGGCGACGTTTTGAAAATTTATTATTTGTTATCCAACTTGCTTGTTTTTTTGCAGCGCAAATAGAGTGTGTTACTGTCATAAATATTCGGTACTTTTGATATTTGGACTGGAACCCGGACCTCCACATGCCCTAATTTTATTATAATTAATTTACATAGCGGAAGGTTGCAGACAACAGAAAAGAAACAGTAAAGCGTGATACAAAATTTGGTCAAGGGAAAACGCGTGTAAATCGGTGAAATCGTTTATTTAAAAAATCAAATTAAATTTCTTTTTCAAGTTCAATTAGTATAAAATTCAGGAAAAATATTCAGTTAGGCTTTCGCTTTTCCAAATCCGAATTGCCGGGCCTCACACTTGACACCTGCCATCAGATTTTGTACAGCCACCTTGTCCACCTTCTTCGCCGCAGAAAGCCAGTTTGCCTTGAACTGCTGCTCGTCCTTAGAATTTTTTGTGGTCTTCTCTAGGTTCCGCTTGACAATAGCCCAGTATTTCTCAATTGGGCGGAGCTCTGGCGTGTTGGGAGGGTTCTTGTCCTTGGGAACCACCTGCACGTTGTTGGCGGCGTACCACTCCATGGCCTTTTTACCGTAATGGCAAGATGCCAAATCCGGCCAAAACAGTACGGAACAACCGTGTTTCTTCAGGAAAGGCAGCAGACGTTTATTCAATCACTCTTTCACGTAAATTTCTTGGTTGACAGTCCCGGAAGCTATGAAAATGCTGCTTTTCAAGCCACAGGTACAGATGGCTTGCCAAACCAGATATTTCTTTGCGAACTTTGACAGTTTTATGTGCTTGAAAATATCTGCTACCTTTCCCCTTCCTTTTGCCGTATAAAACTCCTGTCCCGGAAGCTGCTTGTAGTCGGCTTTGACGTAGGTTTCGTCGTCCATTACCACGCAGTCAAACTTCGTCAGCATCGTCGTGTACAGCCTCCGGGATCGCGCTTTGGCCGTCGTATTTTGTCTATCATCGCGATTTATAGTCACTACCTTCTTGTAAGTCGATAGTCCAGCTCGTTTTTTGGCTCTATGCACGGTTGTAGACGATACACCCAGCTTATTTGCGGCATCTCGGAGAGAGAGGTTAGGCTGTCGACAAACGTTCCCCAAACACTTTAATTACATTTGTAACGGTTGATTTGGCAACTTTTAGCGATTTTGCCAGCTTTGCTTGCGAGTAGCTCGGATTTTCGCGATGCGCGAGCAAAATTTTGATACGCTGCTCTTCTTGCTTGGACGGCATTTTGACAACTGAAGAGTGAATTTCAAAATCAAAATAGGAGCAACATTTTACACACACACCTTCAAAATGAGGGGTGTTCAGGTTTAGGATACATATCTCCTAAAATTTCCTTACTCGCGTTTTCGATTTAAACAATAATCGTTAAAAATATTTAATCTTTGGATTAATGACAAAATGTCCTCACATATATGCTAAAAATAATTTTGAAAAGTTTGCATCTTTGCTTTACAGTTTTTTTTTATTTTAAATTAAGAAAACCTTTTTTACTTTGTTATAAATGGGATTTTTAACTGGTATTTATTTGTACATATCATCAAACGAGATTTAAATTCGATAAAAGAGATCTGTATTCTAATTTCAATTTTATAGAGCCTAGATTAAAACCTAGAAGCTGTCTTTATTTTAAGAAGTCACATCTTGGTTCCGCAGCAAAACCGAAATCTTTAAGGGAATGTCAAAACAATTTTTTATTGACTGTGAAAGGGTAGCGTATGTATTTTCTTTATCAAGGAATTTTGAGGCCCAAATTCAGCCCTATATTCTATACCAATTAAATTTTGACAAAATGTTCTATAGAAATAAAATGTTGACAAAATTTTCTATAGAAATAAAATTTTGACAAAATTTTAATAAAATTGTCTGTAGAAATAAAATTTTGACAAAATTTTCTATAGAAATAAAATTTTGACAAAATGTTCTATAGAAATAAAATGTTGACAAAATTTTCTATAGAAATAAAATTTTAACAAAATTTTCTATAGACATAAAATTTTGACAAAATTTTCTATAGAAATAAAATTTTGACAAAATGTTTTTATAGAAATAAAATTCTGACAAAATTTTCTATAGAAATAAAATTTTGACAAAGTTTTCTATAGAAATAAAATTTTGACAAAATTTTCTATAGATATAAAATTTTGACAAAATTTTCTATAGAAATAAAATGTTGACAAAATTTTCTATAGAAATAAAATTTTGACAAAATTTTCTATAGCCATAAAATTTTGACAAAATTTTCTATAGAAATAAAATTTTGACAAAATTTTCTATAGAAATAAAATTTTGACAAAATTTTCTATAGAAATAAAATTTTGACAAAAAGTTCTATAAAAGTAAAATTTAAGCAAAATTTTCTATAGACATAAAACTTTGACAAAATTTTCTTTAGACATAAAATTTTGACAAAATTTTCTATAGACATAAAATTTTGACAAAATTTTCTATAGAAATAAAATTTTGACAAAATTTTCTATCGAAATAAAATTGTGACAAAATTTTCTATAGAAATAAAATTTTGACAAAGTTTTCTATAGAAATTAAATTTTGACAAAAATTTTCTATAGAAATAAAATTTTGGTAAAATTTTCTATAAAAATAAAATTTTGACAAAATTTTCTATAGAAATAAAATTTTGACAAAATTTTCTATAAAAATAAAATTTTGACAAAATGTTTTTTTAGAAATAAAATTTGGACAAAATTTTGACAAAATTTTCTATAGAAATAAAATGTTGACAAAATTTTCTATAGAAATAAAATTTTGACAAAATGTTCTATAGACATAAAATTTTGACAAAATTTTCTATAGAAATAAAATTTTGACAAAATGGTTTTATAGAAATAAAATTTTGACAAAATTTTAATAAAATTTTCTATAGACATAAAATTTTGACAAAAAGTTCTATAAAAATAAAATTAAAATTTAAATTTATAGATATAAAACTTTGACAAAATTTTCTAAAGAAATTAAATTTTGACAAAAGTTTTCTATACAAATAAAATTTTGGTAAAATTTTCTATAGAAATAAAATTTTGACAAAATTTTCTATAGAAATAAAATTTTGACAAAATTTTTATAGAAATAAAATTTTGACAAAATGTTTTTATAGAAATAAAATTTTGACAAAATTTTCTATAGAAATAAAATTTTGACAAAATTTTCTATAGAAATAAAATTTTGACAAAATTTTCTATAGAAATAAAATCTTGACAAAATTTTCTATAGAAATAGAATTTTGACAAAATATTCTATACAAATAGAATTCTGACAAAATTTTCTATAGAAATAAAATGTTGATAAAATTTTCTATAGAAATAAAATTTTGATAAAATTTTAATAAAATTTTCTATAGACGTAAAATTTTGACAAAAAGTTCTATAAAAATAAAATTTAAATTTAAATTTATAGACATAAAACTTTGACAAAATTTTCTATAGAAATTAAATTTTGACAAAAGTTTTCTATAGAAATAAAATTTTGGTAAAATTTTCTAAAGAAATAAAATTTTGACAAAATTTTCTATAGAAATAAAATTTTGACAAAATTTTCTATAGACATAATATTTTGACAAAATTTTCTATAGACATAAAACTTTGACAAAATTTTCTATAGACATAAAATTTTGACGAAATTTTCTATAGACATACAATTTTGACAAAATTGTCTATAGAAATAAAATTTTGACAAAATTTTCTATGGAAATAAAATTGTGACAAAATTTTCTATAGAAATAAAATTTTGACAAAGTTTTCTATAGAAATTAAATTTTGACAAAAATTTTCTATAGAAATAACATTTTGGTAAAATTTTCTATAGAAATAAAATTTTGACAAAATTTTCTCATTAAATAACTCTATAGAAGTACCTCTTAGTTGGAGAGGAATTATCTGTAAAAATCTAACAAAAAGAATTCTATCATTCCAAACAGTAAAAAATCTACCATGTTTGGTAGAATTCTACTAACAGTGGCAACCATGATCATGGTCCTTTCAAGTGGAGCCATGTACCGCCTGAAAGTATGCTATTCTATTCCATTAAAAAGTTCGATGTTTGCCCAAAAAAGAAAAAACTGGGATAGTGAACATAGTGCCAGGCAATGTTATCGTTGCGCCACTTTAGTGGGAAATTTGCCACATTTTGCAAGCTTTGATACTTTTGTGTCACTGAATGTCATACTTTTTTCATATATATGCCACCTTTATGTTATGCTGTGCTACTTTTGAATGATTTCTTTTTTTATGCAATAGTATTTCTTAAATGTTATTCTAAATAACACTAAAATTACGCAAGTGATCTGAGCTTTAAACAAATAATGGAGGTCTTTTCTAGCGGAGACATGTACCGCCTGAAAGTATACCAAGTGTGAAATCAGATTCCTCCGCTGAGCTATCAATTTCAAAAAGCGATTTTCGGTGAAATGGAAATAAAAGAATATTTAAAAAGTAATGGAGGCGTCCCATTTTTCACATTTTCTTTCTCATATGATGGTTATATGCGAGTCCTAAAGACGTTCCACATTGCGGTGGAACCATTTCGAGAAGCTTTGAAACACTCAGAAATGTCACTAGTATTAATGAGGGGGGATAATCCACCGCTGAAAAACTTGTTGGTGTTTGGTTGAAGCTGGGATAGAACCCATGACCCTCTGTAATGCGGACATGCTAACCATTGCATCACGGTTGCTCCCATCTGAGCCTTAACAAATAGTGGAGTTAACGTGTCCAGTTTTCCACCTGTCTTTTTTATAACATTGTATTTTCAAGCGGAGATATGTACAGCCTGAAAGTATGCTAAGGAAAATGCAGTTTCTCTGCTGGGCTACTAATATCAAGAAGCGAATTTCGAGATTCATTATGAAAAAATTTGGAAAAAGTAATTTCCTCATTCTGTGCCAAAAGAAAACGAATATGAATGCATTTAATTCGTATTTTTTTAAGAAATGTGCTACCATTTTTAAGTCAGTGTGCTACCTTTTATTGCGACTGCTACTTTTTGGACGACTTTTTCGAAATGCTCAGCGGTAGTTTTGATGTCACCGTAACGTCAAATTCAAAACGCCAACTAGACTTCATGTATAATTTAGGTCATGTTTTAAGTAAAATAAAATCTTGAAAAACATCTCCTATTTGTAAATATTTTCTATAGCTAAGTTGTAAACAATCATTGAATTTTTAAGGATGATTTCTACGATACTTAGGAGTGGGTCCTACCTATGAAAGCCAATGTGTTCTCACGTCAATGGAGTTTTCTTTTATATAAAGACATAAATTTTAAAGTCGAATCACCTAACTCTAAAGACAAAATCTCCTCAATGAAAAGTTTAAAGACATACGATAGTATTTTTTACAGTGTATATAATATAGATTGTATTTTAAATAAATATATATATATTTTTTTTTAATTCCATAACGGTTTTAATTGATAAACTTATTTTTATTATTTTGCTTTGTATATTGAAGAGCATTTCGAGGCATCATTGCTGCCATTGTCTTTCAATTACCCTCAATTCGCATTATTTTCTTTGCGTCTAGTTTTTCGCATTGAAATCGAAAACTTTATTGCATATTCATAGCTTTTGTTGGGTATAACTCAATGGATGATTTTTTGCTGCGACTATTAAGTAATAAATCATCATAAATTTTATCTGCGAATGGTTTTCGATTGTGAAATATTAAAGTTGGACTATTTTTCTATTGAAATTTTCTCGGCAATGGAAAATTCAATTGCATTACAATTGTATGCGAATGGCATAGATTAGCTTTAAAAAAAAATCCCATAAAAATTAGCATTGTGTGAAAACAAAAATTTTTCAGAAAATAAAAATACAGTGCACCACGGTGGCTCCAATACACAGAAAAAAACCTTTTCTTCTGATTCACGAAATTAATTGTCCCAATTAATTTTTAATTGAAATTTCTTTAATCACGAGAATGATAGAATCAATCACATAATTAATTAGAAACAGAAAATATACTTGATTAAAAAATTAAATGATTTCTTAAGCACTTTTAATTAATTTCTTTAATTGATTCACTAAAAAATTTATTGTATTTTTTTTTATTTTAATATTAGGTCAATATTTTTTTTCAATGTTTTTATATAGGTATGTCTTAATTTTTTTATTTATATTTTCATCTATATATATAAAATTCAAATTATGTTTGTTTATTTGTTTGTTTGTTTATTTGTATGTTCCGGGTTGGCGCGAAAACGGCTGAACCGATTTACTTGAAACTTTCAGAGATCGTGGGGGGCACTCATGTGCTGAAAATAGGGTACCTCATTTTTTGACATATGGTCGCGGAGAGGAACCACCCCTTTGTCCGACTTTTTGAAAATTAGACCAAAGTTGACCGATTTGCACGAAATTTTCTGGGATAGTAGGGGGTGATCCCTAGACAAAGATTCGCAATTTTTTTTTTCGAAATTTGGTCGGGAGGGGGTACCTCCCCATTAAGCGACTTTTTGAAAATAGAGCTCAAATTTTCCGATTTGCTTGAAATCGGAAATGACTGAACCGATTTATTTGAAATTTTAAGAGAAGGTAAATGATGATCATGTAGTAGAAATAGGGTAAATGATTTTTATATTTCTGGCCCGGGGTGGGGGTACCACCCCCTTGCTCGATTTTTGTTAATTTCACTTACGTTCTTCGATTTGCTTAAAATTTTCAGTGAAAGTTGGGACAAAGATCCGCAACTTCATTTTCTGAAATTGAATCAGGGAAGGGACCCTTTGCCGGACGCGTACCTCCCCCTTGCCGATTTTTTTTCAAGTTTCGGATTTGCTTGAAGTCGGAAACGGTCAAGCAGATTTACTTGAACTTTTCAAGAATGTAGAGAGTCACCATGTGGTGAAAATAGGGTACCTCATTTTTTGGTATCTGGTCTGGGAGGGGTACCTCCCCCTTGCCCGATTTTTTTGAAAATTGGACATAACTTCTCCGATTAACTTAAAATTTTTCAGGATGATAGGGGTGGCCCCTAGAAAAGGAGCCGCTAATTTATTTTTCGAAATTTAGTCGTGGAGGGGTCTCTCCCCTTTACTCTACTTTTTTTAAATACAGTACAGTAAAATACAGTGTACAGTACTACTCTTCTAGGGTTTTATTGAAATTTACACAGTAGTCGTGCAAAATGTTTTTAGGAAACTGTTCTACCTGCTTTTTAAAAACGAAATAGTGCGGACACGCGTATCTTTTGATATTAAAAAAACTATTAAATTGTGGCTTTGTTATTTTACCTTTCATAACTATTACCGATAAAGTAGTCAGTGTGAAATCAGTGTGTAGCAATAATTACCTTCGATTATTACCATTTGCATTCACAACTCTGTAACAACTCTGTAACTCCTGTAATAAATTTTTAAATCATTCCAATGAAGAAGAAGGCAACTCTTATGAAACTTTCTATAAAATCGCAGAAACTAAAACAAAGAAGGAATAAAGAGTCGCAAGAAGAGCGTGAGTTGCGTTTAGAAAATAGAAATAGAGCAACAACTTCTAGACAAGCAGAGACAAACCAACAGCATGAAATTCGTATCCTGTCACAAAGATTTCGATCAAGCACATTGCGTACATTAGAGAAATCTGAAGAAAGTCGCCGCAGAATCCAAGCACAACGAATACGGACGTTAGCTTCTCGAGAAATCGAAACTCAGAATCAGCGCGATATTCGGCTCCAATCGCAAATGGTAACAACTATTGCATTGAGACAATCTGAAACGCAAGAACAACGCGATACACGACTCCAATCGCAATTGTTCAGAACTCTTTCATTAAGAGAATCGGAGACGCAACAACAATGGGATGAACGATTACGCTCCCAACTGATAAGAACTGCTGCATCGCGACAATCAGAGACACAACAACAACATGATGCCCGAGTGCAATCAGAACAAGTACGATTTTCAAATCGTATAAATTCAGAATCTGTAGAAGATCAAGCTACGCGTCTTTTATCACAGCGCTTAAGATCATCGAACACTAGATCCGCCGAAAGTTCCAAAGGGAAGAGAAAGGCGACTAAGGAGAGAAAGTTTTCTTGAAATTTACATAGGCAGTGGGGGAAGGTTATGAACGATGAGGCAACCTTCCTTGCCCCACACTTGAAGGAAAGTTTCAAGAACTTTCAGGGAAGGTTAGGGGTGCTATTCACTACGGTGTTTGTCGATATTGTATCGGAGAGCAAAATTTAAACATCGCCGATCTACTTGAAATTTACAGGGAACGTGGGAGGAGGTGATTAAATTTATACATGATTTTTAAATTAGTATATGATTTTTCGATATCTGGTAGGGGAAGGGGAAAATTGAAATAAACTTTGTCGATTTACTTCGATAGAATTTATAGGGACCATTGAGTAGTTGCGAAATTAATATAGGGTACGTGATAGACCGATATCAGGTCGGAGTGGAGCAAAGGTGGGGGGTTGGTTCCCTTTTGTCCTTTTTTTTCTTAAATTGAAAGTAGAGGGTTGTCCGTAAATGGGAACTCGGTACATAATTTTATGATTTTTGCACAGGCTTCTGCCAGACTTCTTTTTAGAAAAGAACTTAAATTTACGTGAAATTGGCAGCCAACGTAGAGGGTGCATCATTTTCCAACATTTTAGCAAATGTTAATGTGGTAAAATTTTTACTAATTTTGCTTTTTCCGATTTATTGGATGGGAAAGAGTAATTCTTTGTATTTTATTATAATATAGTGCCTAATTTTCAGATATGTTGAGGAGAAGGATACCTTTCCTTGACAAACCACACTTAAAATTCACAAGAAATATAGAAGAAGGTACACCCTCTCCCGCCGTATTTGTACCTATAAACGAAAATCAAGTAGTCCGATTTGTTTAAAAGAATATAAATCTTTTCGAATTTGTTTTCAGCACGAAGGATATAGTTGACTAAGTTAACACAAAATATTCCTCCAAATATGCTTAGGAAGGCGCAGCGAAGCGGGCCGGGTTACGCTAGTTGCTTTATAGAAATTACGTTTTTTCTTTGCTATGATGTATTACTAATTTTTTTCTAGAAATAAGATCAAAAGATGTTAAAATCACCTTTTGGCTTTTAGTTGGCATCAAATCGCTATCATATCCATTTAGCTAAAGCTGAGGAGATTTTTGAACTCCATCCATGGCTTACGAATAATGATGAAGTTTATGATTTACGAGTGTCATGCAATTCCATCGTTATTTGTATTTACTTCAATCCATGAAAATCTTTAAAAATGGCGGGAGGGGGCAAGGAAGAAGCTTCATGCCAAAGCTCTCCATTAGTATTTCGATGCCATCAACGGTTTAGTCTTTGGGATAAAATCCAAAAGTTAACCCCAAAGAGAGAAAAACAAAACAATAAGGCATCAATTAAATTTTTTTCCTTCGTTTTTTTTTTAATCCATAAAGCAATGAAGCAAACGAAACTTTTTGAATGGAAATAAATATCATGGATTTTATGATGCGATAACAATCATAAGCAGTAAGTTATATACGACCATGCCCATGGACCATTCTTTCGAAGGCATTGTGAACCTTTTTCACGGAGATGTTAAGAAAAAAACTCAGCTCAGAGCTGCTGAGAAATCTATAAAAGATCATAAATAATTTATTTCCTTCATATTTTAATATTCCAAGCAACGATATCCTTATGATCAAAGAAAAACAAAATAATAATAAAAAAAAAATAAAAGAAATTTGTATTCTAGCCACTCCATTGTCTTGGTCTTGCTGAAGACCAAGATTCTCGTTAATACCAATAAACCATACAAGTTTATTAATTCTATATATATATTTTTTAATTCACAAATACAAATTTGAAAATTAAGCTACAGTGAAAAAAAATATATTGGCCTAATATGAAAGGTTAATACAATCTGCATTTCATAATAGCACAATTACACAATATTAAGGACAAATTTATTAAAATAAAGAAATTTTAGTGAAAACAGGTATACACGGAATCCTAAATAGCCGCCAAAATGAATCAAATATAACAAGTATACACGGCCGTAAGTTCGGCCAGGCCGAAGCTTATGTATTCTCCACCATGGATTGCGTAGAAACTTCTACTGAAGCCGATGCCAAGGTATCTTAAAACTTCCTAACACCATAATATATACCACATAGTCCATACGGGGTTTATATTAAACTAAAAAAGACCGATTAAATACGTATATAATTAAGTTTAAAGTTTCTATAGAAATAAAATTTTGACAAAATAAAATTTTGACAACATTTTCTATAGAAGTAAAATATTGACAAAATTTTCTATACACGCTCACAAAAAATCGCTTCTGTAACATATACTCCCAAACATATTTTGCTTCAAGCATATACATTTTTGGGTATTGCCCAAACATTTATATGTTTGATCTCTTCCAATATATAATATGTTTGAAAGCATATTGGTCTAAACAATATATGTTTGGGTAGTCTAAGTTCCAAACATTTTGTATTTTTGCATCCAAATTCAATAATGTTGTCTTCCAAAAAACAATATGTTATTATGTGACCATATAATATGTTTGGAAGCATTTTGCACCCAAAAATATTATATGCTTAAAAAAAATTCTCCCAAACAATATTGTGCTCAAAATTTTATTTATTTATTTATATATTTACAATCATAATGAATTATGAAAATAAACAGGTAATATAGGTGCTAACAACATAGGCTTTCGACCTGAATGCTCAAAATTTTGTTTCTGCCCAATTGTATATTGCCCGACATCTTTCTCACTTCCACGAGATTTTTTAGTTCTTAGCACCTTTTTCTGTAATACAAACATTGTAGAAGAAATTATTCAATTGTATGATTTTTTTTATTTTAATTTTACCTTTTGCCGGACGCGGATTCGAACAGCGGACCACACAGTTTGTAAGGATCAAAGAAGTAGCTGATCAATTGCCCAAGGAAAAATAAAATGTTAATTTTAATAAAATTCAATATCGCTCCCTGCTAAATAGCGCTCCAAGCTACTAAACACATATATGTTTATAGGCTATTTCTAAATTAATATATGTTTGCATTCAAGCATATTATATTTACAAACATTTAATGTCCCAAACATAAAATGTTCCAACATATTAACATATATGTCCCAAACATGTTATGCTAGTTTATGAACATTATATGCTTGCACTCAAAAATATTGTGTTTAAAAATTTGTGTTCCAAACATATAATGTTTATAGCCAAACATATGAAAAACAGTCTTTTTCATCCGTGTAGAAATAAAATTTGGAAAAAAATTCTATAGAAATAAAATTTTGACAAAATTTTCTATAGAAATAACATTTTGACAAAATTTTCTTTAGAAATAACATTTTGACAATGTTTTCTATAAAAATAAAATTTTGGTAGATTATTTTTGGCTCGAGTGGCAACCATGATTATGAACCGATATGGACCAATTTGTGTGTGATTGGGGATCGGCTATATATAACTATAGACCGATATGGACCAATTTTGGCATGGTTATTAGCGGCCTTATACTAACACCATGTTCCAAATTTCAACCGGATCGGATGAATTTTGCTCCTCCAAGAGGATCCGGAGGACAAATCTCGGTATCGAGTTACATGGGAGCTACATATAATTATGGACCGATATGGACCAATTCTTGCATGGTTGTTAGACACCATATACTAACACCACGTACCAAATTTCAACCGGATCGGATGAATTTTGCTCCTCTAAGAAGCTCCGGAGGTCAAATCTGGGGATCGGCTTATATGGGGGCTATATATAAATATGGGTCGATGTGGACCAATTTTTGCATGGTCATTAGAGAACATATACCAACACCATGTACCAAATTTCAGCAGTATCGGATGAAATTTGCTTCTCTTAGAGCCCCGCAGGCCAAATCGGGGGATCGGTTTATATGGGGGCTATATATAATTATGGACCGATGTGGACCAATTTTTGCATGGTTGTTAGAGACCATACACTAACACCAAGTACCAAATTTCAGCCGGATCGGATGAAATTTGCTTCTCTTAGAGCAATCGCAAGCAAAATTTGGGGGTCCGTTTATATGGGCGCTTTACGTAAAAGTGGACCGATATAGCCCATTTGCAATACCATCCGACCTACATCAATAACAACTACTTGTGCGAAGTTTGAAGTCGATAGCTTGTTTCGTTCGGAAATTAGCGTGATTTCAACAGACGGACGGACGGACGGACATGCTCAGATCGACTCAGAATTTCACCACGACCCAGAATATATACTTTATGGGGTCTTAGAGCAATATTTCGATGTGTTACAAACGGAATGACAAAGTTAATATACCCCCATCCTATGGTGGAGGGTATAAAAATTTTCCTTTTCGTCGTAACATAAAGAGTTACTTGAAAATATACAGAATTTCAGGGGGTTTGATGACAGATACTCTCCCAAGAGGACGGGTTCAACTAATACGCAAATTCAGTGCAACGGCGTTGAAATGGTGGACATCTAAACTAAAACCACTAAGCCACATAACTAAGTTAAATTAAATTAAAACAAGTATATACGGCCGTAAGTTCGGCCAGGCCGAAGCTTATGTACCCTCCACCATGGATTGCGTAGAAACTACTACTGAAGACTGTCATCCACAATCGAATTACTTGGGTTGCGGTAACTCTTGCCGATGGCAAGATATCTAAAACTTCCTAACACCGTCTTCTAAATTGCAAGGTAGTCCATACGTGGTATATATTAAACTAAAAAAGGCCGATTAAATACGTATATAATTAAATTAGACAATATTTTTTATAGAAATAAAATTTTGACAAAAGTTTCTATAGAAATAAAATTTTGACAAAATTTTCTATAGAAATAAAATTTTGGTAGATTATTTTTGGCTCGAGTGACAACCATGATTATGAACCGACATGAACCACTTTTTGTGTGATTGGGGATCGGCTATATATAACTATAGACCGATATGGACCAATTTTGGCATGGTTTTTAGCGGCCATATACTAACACCACGTTCCAAATTTTAACCGGATCGGACGAATTTTGCTTCTCCAAGAGGCTCCGGAGATCAAATCTGGGGAACGGTTTATATGGGGGCTATATATAATAATTAACCGATATGGGCCAATTTTTGCATGGTTGTTAGAGACCATATAATAACACCACGTACCAAATTTCAACGGGATAGGATGAATTTTGCTCCTCCAAAAGGCTCCGGAGGACAAATCTGAGGATCGGTATATATGGCGGCTATATATAATTATGGACCGATGTTGACCAATTTTTGCATGTTTGTTAAAGACCATATACTAGAACTATGTACCTAATTTCAGCCGGATCGGATAAAATTTGCTTCTCTTAGAGGCTCCGCAAGCCAAATCTGGGGATCGGTTTATATGGGGGCTATATATAATTATGGACCGATTTGGACCAATTTTTGCATGGTAGTGAGAGACCATGTACAAACACCATGTACCAAATTTCAAATTTCGGATGAATTTTGTTCCCCCAAGAGGCTCCGCAAGCCAAACCAGAGAGTCGGTTTATATGGGGGCTATACGTAAAAGTGGTCCGATATAGCCCATTTGCAATACCAGTCGACCTAGGTTAGGTTAGGTTATGTGGCAGCCCGATGTATCAGGCTCACTTAGACTATTCAGTCCATTGTGATACCACAGTGGTGAACTTATCTCTTATCTCTGAGTGCTGCCCGATTCCATGTTAAGCTCAATGACAAGGGACCTCCTTTTTATAGCCGAGTCCGAACGGCGTTCCACATTCCAGTGAAACCACTTAGAGAAGCTTTGAAACCCTCAGAAATGTCACCAGCATTACTGAGGTGAGATAATCCACCGCTGAAAAACTTTTTGGTGTTCGGTCGTAGCAGGAATCGAACCCACGACCTTGTGTATGCAAGGCGGGCATGCTAACCATTGCACCACGGTGGCTCCCTACCAGCCGACCTACATCAATAACAACTACTTGGACCAAGTTTCACGTCGATAGCTTGTTTCGTTCGGAAGTTATACACTGACCCAGAATATATACATTGTTAGAAAAATATGTTTTTCATATGTTCCGATATAAACAAAATGTGTTTCGGGCACAATTTTAAAACACAATATATTTAAGTGCAAACATGTAATGTTGCTAAACTAACACTTAATGTTTGGGACACATATGTTAATATGTTAGAATATATTATGTCTGGGGCATGAATGTTTTATAAAAATAATATGTGTGAATGTAAACATATATAAATTTACAAAGTTCGAGTAAACGTATATATGTTGTGATATTTTATTCAGAGAGCGACAGAGAGAGAGAGAGAGAGAGTATAGAGAAAGAAATAGAAACCGGGAGGGTTGACGAAGGATATTAACATAACACAGCGAGAGAATGAAAAGAGAGCAATTTCTGTGAAACCGCTTGTGTGTTGTTTCGGAAAACTGTTTTATGATAAGGCCAAACATTTGATATGCTTAAGTCTAAATATTATTTAATTTGAATAAAGAGAATGTGCATTCGGAACCAAGAGAATAGACATTTGAAAAACAAACAGCATTGTTTTCGCCTTGAGAGCAGCATTTTATGTATGTGTGGACATGTGTTTTGTTTATCATTTTGGCATTATGGGCACAATTTTTTTCTTGGTTCGTTAAAAGAAATCAGGGGTCTTCATAAAAATAACGAAAGGGCACTATACTCTTTTTAGAGTTGGGACAGTAAAATGAAATAAGGAGGAAATAGTGAAAAATTACACAGTAAAATGTATAAAAGAACAAAGTTTAGTTCCTCTTTATTAATAAGTAGTCCACGAGGAGTTAACGGACACCTTCAAATATAAAAGCGGGTATTAAGTTCGAGTTTTGCAGCTAAAATAATTTAAAAAGTTTATTTTCTTTAAAATCAATTATTGAAGAAAAATACAAGGCATTTTAGAGCGATGGTAATAAATGCTAGTAAAAAAACTATTCACGCCTAAATTAATTTATGTTTATATTATATACTCGACTCCACGTTCTTCTTTTGTTAGAGTTTTTGAATTCCTTCCAAATTTTAAAGTTTTGTACCAAAAACAGTTTTTTGTTACAAAAGTATTATTTTTGTAATAAAAAAATAATAGTTTATCCAAAAATGAGTCAATTTCGTTTATATCAAGCACTGTTACTGACTATAAATCTTTAATAACCCACATTTCGAAGTTTCATTATAAAAATTTAATATAGTATAAATATAAATTAAAAAAAAAAGTGTTCGGTCGGAGCAGGGATTGAAACCACGACCCTTTGCATGCAAGGCAGACATGCTAACCACTGTTCCACGTGGCAAACAAATGTATGTTTCTGTTAAATAATGCTATGTTTGCATGGGCTCGTGGGCGCTGCAAACTATGCTATATAAATGTAACTTATAACGATAATTATCTGCTGGTGAATATAACAGCTACGTAGCCCAGTGGATAGTGTGGTGGCTTACAAACTGTATGGTCCTCGGTTCGATTCTCCGTCCAGGCGAAAAGTAAAAATAAAAAATTTTTAAAAGTGAATAATTTCTTCAACATTATTTGTATTACAGAAAAAGGTGCCAAGAACTAAAATATTTCGTGTAAATGAAAATTACGAATATGTTAGGGAATGAGCACAATCGTCTTTGGGAAAAATTCTTCCAAGCATATAATATTTTTGGGCTCAAAATGCTTCCAAACATATAATATGTTCACATAAAACAAACATATTAATGTTTCGGCAGTATCCAATAATATATTTGCCTCCTGCAAAATATGTTTGGAACATATGTTAAAGAAGCGATTTTTTTTTGAGGGTGTACGCAATCCATGGTGGAGGATACAAAAGATTCGGCCTGGCCGAACTTACGGACGTATATATATATATATATATATATATATATATATATATATATATATATATATATATATATATATATATATATATATATATATATATATATATATATATATATATATATATATATATATATATATATAATTTCGTGATTGAATCAGAAAAATGATTTTTTGTGTGTATGAAAATTTGGAACATATGTTAAAAAGCGATTTTTTTGAGGGTATGAAAGTATATTTAAGTGAGAAAATTAAGTATTGTCTTTATGAACAAATTACTGCCAATTTAGGTTAGGTGGCAGCCCGATGTATCAGACTCACTTAGACTATTCAGTCCATTGTGATACCACATTGGTGAACTTCTCTCTTATCACTGAGTGCTGCCCGATTCCATGTTAAACTCAATGACAAGGGACCTGCTTTTTATAGCCGAGTCCGAACGACATTCCACATTGCAGTGAAACCACTTAGAGAAGCTTTGAAACACTCAGAAATAGCACCAGAATTACTGTGGTGGGATATTCCACCGCTGAAAAACTTTTTGGTGTTCGGTCGAAGCAGCAATCGAACCCACGACCTTGTGTATGCAAGCCGGACATGCTAACCATTGTACCACGGTGGCTATGGCTAAAAGAAGGATCGAATAAAATAAAAAAAAAAATATTTTGCTCGTTAAGATTTTTTTGGTGTCAGCAAAACTAATTCGGTTATTTAAATTGTCATTCTTCAGAAACAAAATTTCTTTGTGTGTATCAACCAATTACCAGCCAAATCATAGATTTGTTAGCACAAAAAAAACTATATAAAAAAATAACTAAAATAATAATGTTTTTTGTTAATACTATAACATTTTCAATAAAATCAATATGAAATAGTTTAGCTAACCAAAAGATTTGAGAAAAACTCTAAATAAATTTTACTAAAACATAAATCAATTGATTGTGTGAAGAATAAATGTAGTAGGGGCAATGACAAAGGCTAGGAGGAGCATAATTATTTTCTAAAGCTTGGGTAGCAATAAAAACTGCACAAAAATGCTGGTCATTGTCTATAATGTTCTTAGTATTTGCCAGAACAAATTGATTGATGACACATTGCTATCATGATCACAATGACGACCACATTATCATCCAGGAATACCAGCTGAATAAGCGTAACTAGGAATTTTCTCAAGGGGGGATGCTCAACCTCCTAAACCAACCCCTCCTAAACCATCAATAAATTAAAATTTCATAAAATTGTAAAGCATGCGTGGGCTCGGTTGTTACTCGAGCCAAAACTATTCTACTAAAATTGGGAAAAAAACTGCCAAACAAAAAACCTTTTTTATGCAAAAATTTTATTTCCATCGATTTTATTTCTATAGAAAACCTTGTCAAATCTTTATTTCCATAGAAAATTTTGTTAACATTTTATTTCTATAGAAAATTTTGTCAACATTTTATTTCTATAGAAAATTTCGTCTAAAATCAAGAAAACAACAACAATGATTAAAGAACAAAACCAACAATAACAAAACAAAACGAAATTCTATTTTTATAGAAAATTTTAGCAAAATTTAAAATTTTTGATTTCTATAGAAAATTTTGTCAAACACTTATTTTAATAGAAAATTTTGTCAAAATTTAATTTCTACAGATAATTTTGTTAAAATTTTCATTCTATTAAAAATTATGTCAACATTTTATTTCTATAAAAAATTATGTCAACATTTTATGTCTACAGAAAATTTTGTCAAAATTTTATTTCTATAGACAATTTTGTCACAATTTTATTTCTATAGAAAATTTTGCCATAATTTTATTTCTATAGAAAATATTGTCAAAACTTTTTTTCTATCGACAATTTTGTCAAAATTTTAATTCTATTGAAAATGTTGTCAAAATTTTAATATCAAATTTTGTCTAAATTTTGTATCTATAAAAAATTTTGTCGAAATTTTAAATCTATAGAAAATTATATTTCTATCGACAATTTTGTCAAAATTTTAATTCTATTGAAAATTTTTTCAAAATTTTAATATGTATAGAAAATTTTGTCAAAACTTTATTTCTAAAGAAAATTTTGTCAAAACTTTGTTTCTAAAGAAAATTTTGTCAAAATTTTATTTCTAAAGAAAATTTTGTCAAAATTTTATTTCTGTAGAAAATTTTGGCATACTTTAAAATTTTTGATTTCTAGAAAAAATTTAGTCAATGATTTTTATAAAAAGTTTTGTCAGAATTTTAATAATATATAGACAATTATATATAGACAATTTTGTCAAAATTTTAATTCTATAAAAATTATGTCACCATTTTATTTCTAGAGAAAATTTTGTCAAAATTTTATTTCTATAGAAAATTTTGTCAAAATTTTATTTCTATAGAAAATTTTGTCAAAATTTTATTTCTATCGACAATTTTGTCAAAATTTTATTTCTATCGACAATTTTGTCAAAATTTTAATTCTATTGAAAATTTTGTCAAAATTTTAATATCTATACAAAATTTTGTATCTATAGAAAATTTTGTCGAAATTTTAATTCTATAGAAAGTTTTGTCGAAATTTTAATTCTAAAGAAAATTTTGTGAAAATTTTATTTCTATGGAAAAATTTGTTAAAATTTTATTTCTATAGAAAGTTTTGTAAAATTTTTATTTCTATAGCAAATATTGTCAAAATTTTATTTCTACCGACAATTTTGTCAAAATTTTAATTCTATAGAAAAATTTGTTAAAATTTTATTTCTATAGAGCATTTTGTCGAAATTTTAATTCCGTAGAAAATTTTGGCAAACTTTAAAAATTTTGATTTTGATAGAAAAATTTGTCAACAAATTATTTTAATAGAAAATTTTGTCAAAATTTTATTTCTATAGAAAATATTGTCAAAATTTTATTTCTACCAACTATTTTGTCAAAATTTTAATTCTATAGAAAATTTTGTCGAAATTTTAATTCTGTAGAAAATTTTGTCAAAATATGGACAAACTTTAAAATTTTTGATTTCTATAGAAAATTTTGTCAAAATTTTATTTCTATAGAAAATTTTGTCGAAATTTTATTTCTGTGGAACAATGTGCTAAAATTTTATTTCTTTAGAACATTTTGTCACAATTTTATTTTTATAGAAAATTTTGTCAAAATTTTAATTCTGTAGAAAATTTTGTCAAAATTTTGGCAAACTTTAAAATTTTTGATTTCTATAAAAAAAAATTGTCAACAAATTATTTTTATAATCCAAATTTTAATTCTATAAAAAATGATGTCAACATTTTATTTCTATAGAAAAATTTTTGCGAAATTTTATTTCTATAGGAAATGTTGTCAAAATTTTTTGTATCGAAAATTCTACCAACTGCCAAAAAAATAAAAAATTTACCGTTTTTGGTAGAATTCTACCAACTGTGGCAACCGTGGCGGTGGGTTAAAAAATCTTATGGCGATATACCACTCCCCACCCCTAGCTACGCCATTGAACTGCTCTGCAATGAAGAATAAACTACTGAGAGGATGTTGTATAATGTGGCATTGAGGGATTTACATGGACCACTATAGCAGTGTACATCATTGACCACAATCGTCATGGATAACATGAAATGGTGTTGTACATATTTGAGACAAGAATGCCATAGAATCATTTGAAGTCGTCCATGAGTGGAATGAAATTCACAAGGATATTCTTACGAGTACTCGATGTTGGCAACAAATTCAAATGCAACCAATATTGGTTGCCCCTAAACCAGAAGCCAATGGAGAGGGCTCTACGACCAAGCTGCAATTTTTTTGTTTGTTTTGTTAACCTGTAAAACTTGTTTCCGTAGCCATGGATGATGTTTAGTTTCAGGAGGTTTGATGTTTATTTTGGCTGTGTGGAATGGTTAGCTCTTGTTCGGCCAGTGATAATAAAATCCAATACCGGTATAATGGATGGATACACACATGTATGCATCTACTACTCCAGGAAGAAGAGCAGAGGAGATGGCCATTTTATAGCCTTCATCAAAATGTGGGCAATGTTGGCTTGGATATCTTCAAATGTGTCCGTCTGCGAACGGTGACGATTCAAATGGCGATGATGATGATGATGGCGAGGACTACAATTAAGATTTCTAGGTTTGTGATCCATAGCTTCGAAAAAAGGATAGGGGGAGGAGAGGGTCCTAGAATACTGATGCCTAGTGTGGAGGGAGTTTATGCTGTTTTGGTGTAGCAGCAGATCTTGTTTTTGTGTTGTCTGTTTTTTTCAGTAGATGTTATTTAAAAATAGTTCTGGGATTTTATTTCTGCTGCTATCTGCAACGGAGCCCACTATCCATTCACTCTCTCCTATACGTTTCTACATGATGAAGTTTAATTAAAAATGATTGATTGTCAATTGATTAAATTGTCCCATCAATATGTAGCGATAAATTCAAATTAATGCTATGAAAAAAAAAATAGAAAACTAGAAATAAAAAACAGAATCCAATACAGTGAAACCTCTCTAACTTGAATACTGTGAAACACAGACATCTCTCAATTTTCTTAAGATGCTTCTTTCAAATTATATCCTCAGAAGTGGATATATAAGAAATGTGGATAAAATATTGGGCAACCATTGCTTCCATTTCTCAAATGTTTCACTGTAAATATGGTGGAAAAAATCGAAAACTGGAAACAAAACAAAAAAATCAAATAGAGGGAAATCTACAAATAACAAATTGAAAAGAAAATATCTCTTCATGAGATGCTTGAAGAGTGATCAAAAATACCGGTTTGTTTGAAAGTCGGCCTATCGGATTATTTTCTAAAACCATTGGACGATGTTCTTAAGCCAGTAAACGGTTCAATCGGTTTTCCCCAAAAATCATAAAATGCGTAAAGTAGAAAAAGAAAAACTAATTTTTTTGTCTTCGGCTGGTTTGAAAGTCGCCTATCGGACTATTTTTTAAACCCGGTGGGCGGTGTTTTTTTAGCACATAACCGGTTCAACCGGTTTTTCCCAAACAGCACAATTTCCGTGAGGCAATTGTAGAGTGATAAAAAAACCGGTTTGTTTAAAAGTCAGTCCATCAGACTATTTGCTAAAATCGGTAGTTTTTAAGCAAATAACAGGCTCAACCGCTTTTGTCCAAATATCGTAAAAACGTAACATTGGAAAGGAAAATCAAATTGTATTGTCCCAATTTTCGTGAGACGCTTGTAGAGTGATCATAGAACAAGTATATATGGCCGTAATTTATTAGTGTCCACATTCTTACACAAAATACAAAATTTCAACTGAATCGGATGACATTTGCTCCTGCACCATAGGATGGGAGTATATTAACTTTGTCATTCCGTATGTAACACATCGAAATATTGCTCTAAGACCCCATAAAGTATATATATTCTGGGTCGTGGTGAAATTTTGAGTCGATCTGAGCATGTCCATCCGTCCGTCCGTCTGTTGAGATCACGCTAACTTCCGAACGAAACAAGCTATCGACTTGAAACTTGGCGCAAGTAGTTGTTATTGATGTAGGTCGAATTGTATTGCAAATGGGCCATATCGGTCCACTTTTACGAATAGCCCCCATATAAACGGACACCCAAATTTGGCTTGCGAAGCCTCTAAGAGAAGCAAATTTCATCCGATCCGGCTGAAATTTGGTACGCAGTGTTAGAATATAGTCTCTAACAACCATGCAAAATTGGCCAACATCGGTCCATAATTATATATAGCCCCCATATAAACTTGCGGTGTGGCTTGCGGAGCCTCTAAGAGAAGCAAATTTCATTCGGAAGCAAAATTCATCCGAAATTTGGTTCATAGTGTTAGTATATGGCCTCTAACGACCATGCAAAAATTGGTCCACATCGGTCCATAATTGTATATAGACCCCATATAAACCGATCCCCCGGTGTGGCTTGCGGAGCCTCTAAGAGAAGCAAATTTCATCCGATCCAGCTGAAATTTGGTTCATAGTGTTAGTATATGGTCTCTATCGACCATGCAAAGATTAGTCCACATCGGTCCCTAATTATATATAGCCCCCATATAAACCGATCACCAGATTTGACCTCCGGAGCCTCTTGGAAGACCAAAATTCATCTGATTCAGTTGAAATTTGGTACGTGATTCAGTGGAAAATTGGTCGAAATCGGTCAATAATTATATATAAGCCCCATGTAAACCGATCCCCAGATTTGACCTCCGGAGCCCCTTGGAAGAGCAAAATTCATCTGATTCGGTTGAAATTTGGTACTTGATGTTAGTATATGGTATCCAACAACCATGCAGGAATTGGTTCATATCCTATATATAATTATGGAATTGGTCCATAATTATATATAGCCCCATATAAACCGGTCCCCAGATTTGACCTCCGGTGCCTTTTGGAGAAGCAAAATTAATCTGATCTGGTTGAAATTGAACGTGGTGTTAGTATATGACATTTAATAGCCATGCCAAAAGTGGTCCATATCAGTCCATAATCATATATAGCTCCCATATAAACCGATCCCGAGTTTGGTTTTGGAGCGTCTTGGAGGAGCAAATTTCATCCGAGTCAGTTGAAATTTGGTACATTGTGCTAGTATATGGCCGTTAACAACCATGCCTAACTAGGTCCATATCGGTCTATAGTTATATATAGCCCTCAGATAAATCGATCCCCAATCACAAACAATTCGTCCATATCAAGTTCATAATTGTATATAGCCCACATATAAGCGACCCCCATATTTCAATTCTGGTTCTCTACCACGTATAGTTTAACTCACAATTTAGAAAACGATGTTAAGAACATTTAAGATACCACAACCCAAGCAATTCGATTGTGGATGACAGTCTTTCGTAGAAGTTTCATCGCAATCCATGGTGGAGGGTACATAAGATTCGGCCTGGCCGAACTTACCGCCGTATATACTTGTTTTTTTAATAATAAATCCAAGTTGACCTTAGTCAAGAAAAATTTTCTTTCTTGTAAAGATACCCATTTTTAAGTCGAATCACTTAATTATAATTGTGGGAAAAAACGACTTCATTGAAAAGTTTATCGACTTTGGACAAGCATAAAACAAAGAACTTTATATCAGAGAAATGCGTAAGTAAAGTCGCGAAATCTTTGGCCTCGCGACAATATTTTTTCAGTGAAGAAAGCATACACGAATTTTTCCCTTCAAACCAAGCAAACCAAACTATTTTGATTGAATTTTATTAATTCTTATTTAATTTCATTTTAATTTAATTTGACTATTTTCAATTTAAAAATTTTTAAGTAAATTTCAAATATTCAACCCTAGCAAAGTTTTATTCGTATAAGATTTAATTTAATTCTCCTAAGACCTTTGTAATATTGTTTTGTATCAGTTTTATTTATTTAATTTGCTGCTCTGTCAGACAGAAAGACATTTTCAAAATTAAATTCTATAAACAGAGACACGCTTCCATTTGTGTCTTGTCTTTTCCATTATTTTTCGAAGGAGATTTATGATGTAAGCATAACTCGGAAATTGAGCAACTGTTTAATAATCTGATTATAATAAATACCGAAACCTCATATACCAATTCATCATTTGTAGATTTTGTGATTACTGGTAGACATTTCATGACAATATTAGATTTGAGACAATCTCTATAGACAACACCCACCATTCCATGAATGATGGTTTAAGAAATGACGCATTTACAAAGAAGGGAAATCATAAGGAAGAAGTTTAGGCTTCATCATAGACATAGAGACTATATCAGTATTTTTTGCAATTTTAATTTAATATGTAGTTTATCTTTCATTTAACTAACTTAATTCGTTTTGCCTTCTGTCCTATCGTATTTCATAGTCTAATTTAACTATCACAAAAGCTGTGTAACTTGTCAATAGTTTCCATTTGCCCACTAATTTGTCTTTATTATTACCTGCCAGAGCAAATGTGCCATGATGTGTGTTGTCCAGCACCGATGAGGATGTTTTGCCATCATCAAGTATTCATAGGGAGTTGGGTATCGATCGGTGTTCATCGATTTGCGCCTTTTGCTCTTACCAAACAGCTAACGGTATTAATCTGTGGAAATAGCAACGGCCAACTACCAAGTATGGTCAACAAAGATGTGGCTCCTCATGACGATGGAAGACATCGGAAGGTATCACATATTTTCATCATAGTTAACCATGGCATGGAACTCTTAAGGAAGATTACTTACTGGCTATTAATTAATATGTTCATGGTTTTGGAGAGTTCTTAAGATTGCAATGGAATGAGAAGATTGCAGAAGACAATGTGTGTTGTGGTCGTTGTGTGGAGTTGGAGCTAAAGATAAATGAGCTCAATAGAATCGCAAACTTTAAAGATAGACTTGAATTTCCTGGTGTAGAAAGCTAGAATATTTATTTTATGAAATTGTCTAACACTTCAAAACAAATATCCAATCTCTGTCTCCAATCATCCTCGAAAGCTTATTTCAAACAGAACTTCAAATAGAAACTTCCTAGAAATTGATTCAATGGCATCGTGGATTCTGAACTTTAGTAGTCTCTTTAAAATTTTCTAGATATACAGTGTTGCCGATATCAATTGCAACCAATTTCCAGACCGCTCAACCGCTGACAGCTATTATTCCAGAGATAGTCGTTTACTTGCACAGAAAAAAAAACATCACCAAAATATTTCCAATTAAAAAGTTAATTGAGATTGGAAAATTTTTCCAATTAATAAATTAACTTAACAGATAGAAACATTAAGTTAATTAAGTCAATGATTGAAAATTTTAAAATTTTTAATTAAAACAAGTAAGGAAAGTCTAAAGTCGGGCGGGGCCGACTATATTATACCCTGCACCACTTTGTAGATCTAAATTTTCGATACCATATCACATCCGTCAAATGTGTTGGGTGCTATATATAAAGGTTTATCCCAAATGCATACATTTAAATATCACTCGATTTGGACAGAATTTGATAGACTTCTACAAAATCTATAGACTCAAAATTTAAGTCGGCTAATGCACTAGGGTGGAACACAATGTTAGTAAAAAAATATGGGAAACGTTTAAATCTGAAGCAATTTTAAGGAAACTTCGAAAAAGTTTATTTATGATTTATCGCTCGATATATATGTATTAGAAGTTTATGAAAATTAGAGTCATTTTTACAACTTTTCGACTAAGCAGTGGCGATTTTACAAGGAAAATGTTGGTATTTTGACCATTTTTGTAGAAATCAGAAAAACATATATATGGGAGCTATATCTCAAATTTGGCACGCATAGCAACAATGCTAATTCTACTCCCTGTCCAAAATTTCAACTAAATCGGAGTTAAAAATTTGCCTCTGTGGTCATATGAGTGTAAATCGGGCGAAAGCTATATATGGGAGCTATATCTAAATCTGAACCGATTTCAACCAAATTTGGCACGCATAGCAACAATGCTAATTCTACTCCCTGTGCAAAATTTCAACTAAATCGGAGCAAAAAATTGGCCTCTGTGGTCATATGAGTGTAAATCGGCCGAAAGCTATATATTGGAGCTATATCTAAATCTGAACCGATTTCAACCAAATTTGGCACGCATAGCTACAATGCTACTTCCTGTGCAAAATTTCAACTAAATCGGAGTTAAAAATTGGCCTCTGTGGTCATATGAGTGTAAATCGGCCGAAAGCTATATATTGGAGCTATATCTAAATCTGAGCCGATTTCAACCAAATTTGGCACGCATAGCTACAATGCTAATTCTACTCCCTGTGCAAAATTTCAACTAAATCGAAGCAAAAAATTGGCCTCTGTGGTCATATGAGTGTAAATCGGGCGAAAGCTATATATGGGAGCTATATCTAAATCTGAACCGATTTCAACCTAATTTGGAACGCATAGCTACAATGCTAATTCTACTCCCTGTGCGAAATTTCAACCAAATTGGGGTAAAACTCTGGCTTCTGGGACCGTTTTAGTCCATATCGGGTGAAAGATATATATGGGAGCTATATCTAAATCTGAACCGATTTCAATAAAATGGCACACTTGACTATAGTGCTAATTGTTCTTCGTGTGCAAAATTTTAAGCAAATTAGGGTAAAACTCTGGCTTCTGGGGCCATATAAGTCCATATCGGGCGAAAGATATATATGGGAGCTATATCTAAATCTGAACCGATTTCTTCCAAAATCAATAGGGTTCTATTCTGACCCAAATTAGGAACATGTGCCAAATTTGAAGGCGATTGGACTTAAATTGCGACCTAGACTTTGATCACAAAAATGTGTTCACAGACAGACGGACGGACGGACGGACGGACGGACAGACGGACAGACGGACATCGCTATATCGACTCAGGAGCCCACCCTGAGCATTTTTGCCAAAGACACCATGTGTCTATCTCGTCTCCTTCTGGGTGTTGCAAACATATGCACTAACTTATAATACCCTGTTCCACAGTGTGGAGCAGGGTATAAAAATTAATTGATAAAATTAACTTTTTAATCAAATTCAAAGATTATGTCAGTAAAAAAAATTATGAAAATTTTTTTAATTTTTAATTAAAAATGTATTTCAAACAATCAATTGTTAATCGAAATAAAAACACTAAGCCAGTTCAGAAAGTAATTGAAAATAGTTACCTTTTTTAATAAAAAAATTAATTGAGTTTTGCCATCAACATCAATTAAATTTTTAATTGAATCAATTAAAAATTAATTGAAATTTCCTAATGAAATCAATTAATTTTTTCTTGGTTCAAAATAAATGCCAAACATTATCGGGAAAATGTTCAAAAATTATTGAAGCCCCAGACAGACAAATATTTCGTTTGCATACCCTGGACATTCCAAAGGGGCTCAAGATCATCGCACTTAGAACGCGTCAACCAAGAATGATTTAAAAGGAGGTTATTCGATTCATTTCTACCGCACAATGGCCACCAAAATTTCAGGATATCAATCCATTGGTTTTCTGCGCCTTGGGCACTAAACACTGTCAAAGTTTCGATCTTCTCAAGACGGCGTTTCGCAGGGAATAGGCCAAATTATCGCAGAGCCACTTTCGTCCAGGTTGTGAGGACTTTGTCGACCGTTTGCAGACCCTGGACATTTCTAAAGGACTCAGAATCATCGCATTTAGAACACGTCAACCAAGAATGACTTAAAAGAAAGTTCCTCGCTTCATTTCTACCGCACAATGGCCACCAAAATTTCAGGATATCAATCCATTTTTGCGCCTCGGGCATTTTGGAGAATAAGGTTGATACTTAAAACTACCAAAATGTCGATCAATTCAAGATGGCGATTCGCCGGGAATAGACCAAATTGTGACGATGATTTTGCCGACCGTGTGAGGACTTTGTCGACCGTTTGCAGACCCTAAACGTTCCGAAATGACTCCGATTAATCGCACTTAGAACGCGTCAACGAAGAATGGTTTTAAATGAGGTTCCTCGCTTCATTTTTACCGCACAATGTCCATGGAAATCTCCGTATGTCAATCCCTTGGACTTTTGTGCCTGAGGCATTTTGGAATTCACTTCACTTCATTTCTACCGCACAGTGGCAATCAAAATCTCCGGAAGTCAATCCTTTGAAGTAAGATTGGCACTAAATTCTGCCAAAGTGTCGATCAATTCAAGAGGGCGATTTGCCGCGAATAGGCCAAATTGTCGCAGTGGCTCTTTCGTGTAGCATATGATGACGGCTTTGTCGACCGTTTGCAGACCCTGGGAATTCCGAAAGGACTCAGAATCATCGCACTTACCATAGAACACGTCTACCAAGAATGGCTTAAAAGAAAGTTCCTCACTTCATTTCTACAGCACAATGGCCACCAAAAATGCAGGATATCAATCCATTGGGCATTTTCGAAAGTAACGTTGGCACTAAACACTGTCAAAGTGTCGATCTTCTCAAGAAGGTGCTTCGTCAGGAATTGGCCAAATTACCGCAGAACCACTTTCGTGCAGGGTTTGCAGACCCTGGACGTTCCGAAAGAAATTATCGAACTTAGAACGCGTCAACCAATAATTGTTTAATAAAAGGTCCTCACTTCCTTTCTATCGCACAGTTGCCATTAAAATATCCGGATGTCAATCCCTTGGACTTTTGCTCCTGAGGCATTTTGGAGAGTAAGATTGGCACTAAACACTGCCAAAGTGTTGATCAATTCAAGACGACGATTCGCCGGGAATAGGCCAAATTAACGCAGAGCCACTTTCGTGCTGCGTGTGTTGGTTTTGTCTAACGTTTACATACCCTAGACATTCCAAAAGAACTCAGAATCATCGCACTTAGAATGCGTCAACCAAGAATGGCTTAAAGTATGTTTTTCGCTTTCATTCCTGCCGCACAAGACCACCAAAATCTCCGGATCACAATCTATTTGACCTTTGCGCCTGGGTCAAAGCCACTTTTGTGTAGAGTGTGATGGCTTTGTCGGCCGTTTGCAGACCATGGATATTCCGAAAGGACTCAGGATCACTTAAAACACGTCCTAAAAAGATATTCCTCGCTTGATTTCAGTCGCACAATGGCCACCAAAATCTACGAATCTCAATCCATTGGACTTTTGCTGCTGGGACATTTTGGAGAATAAGGTTGGAACTAAATATTGCCTAAACTAATTCTGAAATTTTTACGATTTTTTTTTTGCTTTTTAACAATACAAAATAAAACAAAAATGTTACAAATATAGCGCTTTACTATTTTGTATTTGATATCAGCCACCCTTTCTATATGTGGTTCGACAAAGTCTAAAGTCCATATTTTCTCAATACATGGGTCGATAATTTTTGGCCATTACGGAATTGTTTTACATTAACCGCACCTTTTCTCTTTTATATGTGTTTATAAGTTTTATTATTTTTTATTTTCATGTAGTTTGTGTCAATAAATCAAAGCTAAAACCATTTTAATTTTTTTTTGTAAATCATTAGGAAAAAAATTGGAAAAAATGATTATGAAATTCATGTTTTGGATTTACAAAATTTTTTATTTGCCAAAAAACAAAAATTGACACCAAAAACTTACTAATTCAACGGGCTACTGATGATTTTAACTACATAGTGCTGCTATATAGCGGTCGTCTGTCTCAGGGTAGTAAACTTTTTGCTGTTCGGTAAACGGCGATAACACCAATGTGCGCAGACGCAATGTGCACTAAGAAAACCTAAACTCCTGATAGTTGCATTTGCGTTGGTTCAAACGGAAAAGACACTCAATACTGCAAGTTTTCTTCATTGCAATTTTAACAAAATTTGTTTTTTTAGCTTCGATGGTGGGATGGTTTTTTTTGTTTTGGTTAATTAGCCTGCCACATCTATTGCTTATCTCATAATTTTTTCCCCCTGAACTCTGTCTATTTTTCTTAATTAATTAATAAAACAAATTATGTGACAGGAAAGACGTCTATGATAAATAATCACATATTGAAATTGTGAATGTTGGAAACAAAATGGTTATTGAACGAAAAAAAAGCAAAATTAAGGAGTTACAGTCGTTGCTAAACTTGTATTCCCTTACAGGAAATTTTCAATTTAAGTGGGATGCTTAGTTAGTGGGATTTATAGTTATATCAAATCATTAAATGTAGTAGCGACAAAACTACTCTATCACTTCAAATTATTGTCGGTTCAATATTATACTTGAAATAAATATTTTATTTATTTGTTACGTTAATAAAATGACGCTAAGAATGTGGTCCCCATGAAAAATAGCCCAAAACCTAAATTAAGTAGAACCCCCAAAAAATTGTATGTAAACCAACAGCACCAATTTTTTGTGTTCTCAGGGATTAAATTCATTATATAAAAATATTCATTTTATAAAAATATTCAAATAAAATATTTCATATAAAATATTTCAAATAAAAATGAATGTTTCATTTGACAATGGTGGCAAATATACAGACGTTTTTTGTTTTTCCGAATATCACTGTATGGCATCCGATTTGATTTTTACGGGGTTTAAGACTTTGCCCTATGCACAGAGTCAAAAGTGGGGTTAACGCGATACACAGGAACATATATTTAATTGTTTGTCTTAAATTTTCGTACACCCAAAAAAAAAGTGAACCCACCGTGTAAGAAAATGTAGGTTTATTTTAGAAAATTTTAACTAAAATAGTTTTCTAATTGCAACATGTTATAAATAAGTTAATACTTTTTGTCAAATTGAAGAAAATTTATTAAAAATAATTAATTTTTTTCTTTGAGAAGTTCATATGTTGAAAGAAAAAATTGGATTTAAAAATTGTTAAAATGTACGAAATTCATGACAGGTACAATTTTAGTAAAATTTACTCATTTGAGAGACATATGAACTCAATTTAAGCAAGCTTCTGCCATTTTAGGAAAATATGAACTATTTTATTTTTTAGTAAACTTGTGCACTATATTTGTGTACAACTTTTTTTTCTTATTTTTAGTTCACGTCATTAAAGTTAGCAAAAAATTATTCAAATAAGGAAAATTTACTCATATTGTGCAAAATTTAACTAAAATCAACTAATCTTCATGAACTAAAATAAAGTTCAGTGGGCATTAGAGCCCCTTTTTTCTGGGTGTAGCTTTTCCATCAGCTATGATTCACTATGATCAGTTAGGCTTCATTGCTTTTAAATCCCCTAATTGTAATTTGCTTCAGTCATATTCATTATGAAACATCACCCCATATTTGTGGCCCTGCTTCATTTGAGTTTTGGGGCTCATTTTCCTGGAGCCCATTTTCATACCGTCTACTTTAAATAATTTAATTTTTTGAATGAACTTTAGTTTTTTATACCCTCCACCATAGGATAGGGGTATATTAACTTTGTCATTCCGTTTGTAGCACATCGAAATATTGCTCTAAGACCCCATAAAGTATATATATTCTGGGTCGTGGTGAAATTCTGAGTCGATCTGAGCATGTCCGTCTGTTGAAATCACGCTAACTTCCGAACGAAACAAGTTATCGACTTGAAACTTGGCACAAGTAGTTGCTATTGATGTGGGTCGGATGATATGGAAAATGGACCATATCGGTCCACTTTTACGTATAGACCCCATATTAACGGACCCCCAGATTTGGCTTGCTGACCCTCTAAGAGAAGCGTATTTCATCCGATCTGGCTATTTCAGCCATGGTATAAGTATATGGTCTCTAACAACTATGCAAAAATTGGTCCATATCGATAATTATATAGCCCCCATATAAACCGATCCCCCGATTTGGCTTGCGGAGCCTTTAAAAGAAGCAAATTTCATGCGATCCGGCTGAAATGGAGTTACATGGAGTTAGTGCATGGTCTCTAACAACCATGCAAAAATTGGTCTACATCGGTCCATAATTATATATAGCCCCCATATAAACCGATCCCCAGATTTGATCTCGGGAGCCTCGTGGAAGAGCAAAATACATCCGATTCAGTTGAAATTTGGTACGTGATGTTAGTATATGGTCTCTAACAACCATGCAGGAATTGGTCCATATCGCTCCATAATTATATATAGCCCTCATATAACCCGATCCCCAGATTTGACCTCCGGTGCCTTTTGGAGAAGCAAAATTCATCCGATTTGATTGAAATTTAATAGGTGGTGTTAGTATATGGTCTCTAAAAACCTTGCAGGATTTAGTCCATATCAGTCCTTAATGATATATAGCCCCCATATAAACCGATCCTGGTACCTTTTGGAAAAGCAAAATTCATCCAATCTGGTTGAAATGTGGTACGTGGTGTTAGTATATGATTTTTAACAACTATGCCAAAAGTCGTCCTTATCGGTCCATAAGCATATAATGCCCCCATATAAACCGATCCCGAGATTTGGTTTTGGAGCCTCTTGGAGGAGCAAATTTCATCCGAGTAAGTTGAAATTTGGTACATTGTGCTAGTATATCGCCGTTAACAACCATGCGTAATTAGGTCCATATCGGTCTATAGTTATGTATAGCCCTCTGATAAGTCGACCCCAATTACACAAAAATTAGTCCATATCAAGTTCATAATTGCATGTAGCCCCCATATAAGCGACCACCATATTTCAATTCTGGTTCCCTAAGTACCGTGCAAAAGTCCATATCGATTCGTAATTATTTGTAGACTTAACTATACATAAATTTTTTGTCTAATATATACCACGTATGGACTAACTTACAATTTAAAAGACGGTGTTAAGAATTTGTAAGTATTACCACAACCCAAGTAATTCGGTTGTGGATGACTGTCTTTCGTAGAAGTTTCTACTCAATCCATGGTGAAGGGATTCGGCCTGGCCGAACTTATGGCCGTATATACTTGTTTTTCTTTTAAATAAAATTGCTTTATTAATCCTAAAATTTAGATTGCATACTATATCTCAATATTTGATTTTTGAAGTGTACAATTAGCCAACAATTCATGGCCAAGTTTGCCTTTATGCTCTTCTACCGATTTTTATACCCTTCACCACTACTGTGGTACAGGGTATAATAAGTTTGTGCATTTGTATGTAACGCCAAGAAATAATTGTCATAGACCCATCTTTTAGTATACCGATCGGCTTAGAATTAAATTCTGAGTCGATTTAGCGATGTCCGTCTGTCTGTCTGTCCGTCCGTCCGTCTGTCTGTATATGTAATTTTGTGCACAAAGTACAGGTCGCAGTTTAAGTCCGATCGTCCTCAAATTTGACATAACGTCTTTCTTCGGGTAGAAGACAATCGCTATTGATTTTGGAAAAAATCGGTTCATCTGTCTGTCTGTAACGCCAAGAAATAGTGGTCATAGACCCATCTTTTAGTATACCGATCGGCTTAGAATTAAATTCTGAGTCGATTTAGGGATGTCCGTCTGTCTGTATATGTAATTTTGTGCACAAAGTACAGCTCGCAATTTAAGTCCAATCGTCCTCAAATTTGGCATAGGGCCGTTTCTTGGGACAGAGACAATCGCTATTGGTTTTGGAAAAAATCGGTTCAGATTTAGATATAGCTGTCATATATATTTATCCCCGATGTGGTCATAGTTAGCGTGTTTATCAACAGATTTTCTTGAAATACCGTACATCCAAATATTTTATGAATATCGAAAAACTTGCAAAATATCAGCCAAATCGGTTCAGATTTAGATATAGCTCCCATATATAGCTTTCGCCCGATTTACACTCATCTGACCACAGAGGCCAATTTTTTGCTCCGACTTAGTTGCAATTTTGCACAGGGAGAAGAATTAGCATTGCCAAATTTGGCACGCATAGTCCGATTTACACTCATATGACCACAGAGGCCGAAGTTTACTACAGATCTTCGTGAAATCTTGCACAGAGGGTAGTATTGACATTCTACCAATGCTTGGTAAATTTTATTGAAATCGGTTCAAATTTAGATATAGCTCCCATATATATCTTTCGTCCGATTTACACTCATATGACAACAGAGGCCGAAGTTTACTACAGATCTTCGTGAAATCTTGCACAGAGGGTAGTATTGACATTCTACCAATGCTTGGTAAATTTTATTGAAATCGGTTCAAATTTAGATATAGCTCCCATATATAGCTTTCGCCCGATTTACAATCATATGACCACAGAGGCCAATTTTTTGCTCCGATTTAGTTGAAATTTTGCACAGGGGGTAGAATTAGCATTGTAGCTATGCGTGCCAAATTTGGTTGAAATCGGTTCTGATTTAGATATATCTCCCATATATAGCTTTCGCCCGATTTACACTCATATGACCACAGAGGCCAATTTTTAACTCCGATTTAGTTGAAATTTTGCACAGGGAGAAGAATTAGCATTGTAGCTATGCGTGCCAAATTTGGTTGAAATCGGTTCAGATTTAGATATAGCTCCCATATATATGTTTTTCTGATTTCGACAAAAATGGTAAAAATACCAACACTTTCCTTGTAAAATCGCCAAGTAAAATCGAAAAGTTGTAAAAATGACTCTTATATTCCTAAACTTCTAATACATATATATTCGGCGATAAATCATAAATAAATTTTTGCGAAGTTACCTTAAAATTGCTTCAGATTTAAATGTTTCCCATTTTTTATACCCACCACCATAGAATGGTGATGGGGGTATAATAAGTTTGTCATTCCGTTTGTAACACATATATAAAGTATATATATTCTTGATCAGGGAGAAATTCTAAGACGATATAACGATGTCCGTCTGTCCGTCTGTCTGTCTGTCTGTCTGTCTGTCTGTCTGTTGTAATCACGCTACATTCTTCAATAATGAAGCAATCGTGCTGAAATTTTGCACAAACTCGTCTTTTGTCTGCAGGCAGGTCAAGTTCGAAGATGGGCTATATCGGTCCAGGTTTTTATATAGTCCCCATATAAACCGACCTCCCGATTTGGGGTCTTGGGCTTATAGAAATCGTAGTTTTTATCCAATTTGCCTGAAATTTGAAATCTAGAGGTATTTTATGACCATAAAGAGGTGTGCCAAAAATGGTTAGTATCGGTCTATGTTTTGGTATAGCCCCCATATAGAGCGATCTCCCGATTTTACTTCTTGGGCTTATAGAAACCGCAGTTTTTATTCAATTTACTTGAAATTGGAAATCTAGAGGTATTGTAGGACCACAAATACGTGTGCCAAAAATTGTGAGTATCGGTCCATGTTTTGGTATGGTCCCCATATAAAACGACCTCCCGATTTGGGGTCTTGGGCTTATAGAAATCGTAGTTTTTATCCAATTTGCCTGAAATTTGAAATCTAGAGGTATTTTTTGACCATAAAGAGGTGTGCCAAAAATTGTGAGTATCGTTTCATATTTTGGTATAGCCCCTATATAGACCTATCTCCCGATTTTACTTCTTTGGCTTATAGAAACCGCAGTTTTTATTCAATTTACCTGAAATTGGAAATCTAGAGGTATTCTCGGGTCATAAAGAGGTGTGCCGAAAACGGTGAGTATCGGTCCATATTTTAGTATAGCCCCCATAAGAACGATCTCCCGATTTAAACCGTAGTTTTTATCTGATTTGCCTGAATTTGTAAATATTCTGATATTTTAGGCTCACAAAAACGTGTATCGGATTGAGTTTTTATCGGTCCATTTGATAATGCCTCCATATAGACCGACTTCACTTCTTGACGGTGTAGAAGGCGCGCTGATCATGAAAATTGCTTGAAACTCAATGTAAAATTTCCAGATTTTACTTTCACAGATTTAAGATTTCAAATTAAGACTAAAATAACGTCTTAATTTGAAATCTTAAATCTGTGGAAGTAAAATCTGGAAATTTTCTTGCACACGTACAAGAGATGTTAATGATTCCTCTAAAACTCAAACAAAAATGGTTCTTATAAATCCAGAATCTGATATAGTCCTCATAGGTGAAATCTTTAAATTTATCTTCGGGAAGTGTCCTCAAGTCCTCAAGCCCTCCTGAAATTTCAAAGGAAACCCTAATATTTGCTTCATGGTGGTGGGTATTTAAGATTCGGCCCGGCCGAACTTAGTGCTGTATATACTTGTTATACCCACCACCATAGGATGGGGGGTATATTAACTTTGTCATTCCGTTTGTAACACATCGAAATATTGCTCTAAGACCCCATAAAGTATATATATTCTGGGTCGTGGTGAAATTCTGAGTCGATCTGAGCATGTCCGTCCGTCCGTCCGTCCGTCCGTCCGTCCGTCCGTCCGTCTGTTGAAATCACGCTAACTTCCGAACGAAACAAGCTATCGACTTGAAACTTGGCACAAGTAGTTGTTATTGATGTAGGTCGGATGGTATTGCAAATGGGCCATATCGGTCCACTTTTACGTATAGCCCCCATATAAACGGACCCCAAAATTTGGCTTGCGAGGCCTCTAAGAGAAGCAAATTTCATCCGATCCGGCTGAAATTTGGTACATGGTGTCAGTATATGGTCTCTAACAACCATGCAAAAATTGGTCCACATCGGCCCATAATTATATATAGCCCCCATATAAACCGATCCCCCGATTTGGCTTGCGAAGCCCCTAAGAGAAGCAAATTTCATCCGATCCGGCTGAAATTTGGTACATGGTGTCAGTATATGGTCTCTAACAACCATGCAAAAATTGGTCCACATCGGTCCATAATTATATATAGCCCCCATATAAACCGATCCCCCGATTTGGCTTGCGAGGCCTCTAAGAGAAGCAAATTTCATCCGATCCGGCTGAAATATGGTACATGGTGTTAGTATATAGTCTCTAACAACCATGCAAAAATTGGTCCACATCGGCCCATAATTATATATAGCCCCCATATAAACCGATCCCTCGATTTGGCTTGCGAGACCGCTAAGAGAAGCAAATTTCATCCGATCCGGCTGAAATTTTGTACGTGATGTTAGTATATGGTCTATAACAACCATGCAAAAATTGGTCCACATCGGTTCATAATTATATATAGCCACCATATAAACCGATCACCAGATTTGACCTCCGGAACCTGTTGGAAGACCAAAATTCATCTGATTCAGTCGAAATTTGGTACGTGGTGTTAATATATGGCCTCAAACTCCCATGCAAAAATTGGTCGATATCGGTCCATAATTATATATAGGCCCCATATAAACCGATCCCCAGATTTGACCTCCAGAGCCCCTTGGAAGAGCAAAATTCTTGCCATTCGGTTGAAATTTGGTACGTGATGTTAGTATATGGTATCCAACAACCATGCAGGAATTGGTTCCTATCAGTCCATAATTATATATAGCTCCCATATCCCATATAAACCGATCCCCAGATTTGACCTCCGGTGCCTTTTGGAGAAGCAAAATTCATCCGATATGCTTGAAATTAGGTACGTGGTGGTAGTATATGATATTTAACAGCCATGCCAAAAGTGGTCCACATCAGTCCATAATCGTACATAGCCCCATATAAACCGATCCCGAGATTTGGTTTTGGAACCTCTTGGAAGAGCAAATTTCATCCGAGTGAGTTGAAATTTGGTACATTGTGCTAGTACATGGTCGTTAACAACCATGCCTAACTAGGTTTATATCGGTCTATAGTTATATATGGCCCTCAGATAAATCGATCCCCAATCACACAAAAATTGGTCCATATCAAGTTCATAATTGTATATAGCCCCCATATAAGCGACCCCCATATTTCAATTCTGGTTCTCTACGTACAAAAAGTCCATATCGATTCGTAATTATTTGTAGACTTAACTATACATAACTTTTTTGTCTAATATATACCATGTATGGGCTAAATCACAGTCTTTCGTAGAAGTTTCTACGCAATCCATGGTGGTGGGTACATAAGATTCGGCCTGGCCGAACTTGCGGCCGTATGTACTTGTTTTTTACTAATATTGTGTTCCACTCTAGTGCATTAGCCGACTTAAATTTTGAGTCTATAGATTTTATAGAAGTCTATCAAATTCTGTCCAGATCGAGAGATATTTAAATGTATGTATTTGGGGCAAACCTTTATATATAGCCCCCAACACATTGGACGGATGTGCTATGGTATCGAAAATTTAGATATACAAAGTGGTGCAGGGTATAATATAGTCGGCCCCGCCCGACTTTAGACTTTCCTTACTTGTTTTAAATTTAATTTAAATTTAATTAAATATATTTATTTAAATCAATTTACTTTAATTGGATATCGAGAAGATCGTAAAGTGTTATTATGAACCAGTGCCTGCTGAAAAATTCTTGTTTACGATATTCTGGGGGAGGCATCTTAATATGCAATCCAGCCCAATTTTTCGCCGTATGTACTTATCCCATATTAATTTCGAATATTAACACTTACTCATGTATGACACTCTATAATTTTGAGCTTCTGAAATGCCATCAAAATTAAAAAAAAAAAATAAATAGCAAACATTTGATTCCTTTACATGGCTCCGGCCTGCCATTAGTAAAATTCCATTTGAGTTCAGGAAGTTTTGAACGCAATGAAATATCCGAGACTATAAAAACAAATGAAGTTATTGACAGTGCCATATCACAAAACACTTGAATTCCCATTGTCTCGTAACTCTAAATGCAATACCACACCGGCGGCTTTAAACCTCTTGACGACGACGATGTCCGTCCGTTGGATTGCCGCATAAGAAGCCACCAGCAACAGCTCCACCACCACCACTGCCATTGTTGTCTTTTATTCCAATAATAACTACCACCAGTACTACCACAAACCAGTCTCAAGTGCCACTGTTGATTTATTTGTTTAGTTTTTCAAAAAGCTTTTGGATCTTTTTAGGAATGGATGAAGATAGCGCAAGAGCAAAAGAAACCTAAACATTTTACCAGCATCTTAAGACCACATCTAAAGACGATGACAACGATGACTATAAAGGCGACGTCATTGTCAAAGATGGAGTAGAAAATGAAACCAGTCTATGAAATGAAAAGAAATGATTCTACAAATGCCAGTAACCAAAGTGGAAACTGATTGTAAAGCTGAGACCGATAGAAAAATAAACACATCGGACGGACGGACACCGAGATACTTCAATACAACCATGAATTTGCAGAAATCTCTTATACGTTTCCTTCCCTTTGGAAGCTCAATGATTGAATGGCAGTTCAAGGTTTTTCTTTTTATACAGGGAGGGGATGACCAGAAAAAAAGAGTTGGTCTAAGAAAACAATTGTTTGTGACGATATCTAGCATAACGAATTTTCAGTTATTGCTCCAGAATACATTACCAACTAAATGAAAAGCTTATGGCCCAACTTAGTGGTAAGTGTATGATTAAAGGTTTTAAGTGGTCGTGTTTCCAAAAAAAAATAAAATAAAAATCATCGATCCCACCAAAGATTTATGGGGTTGACTAAAAATATAATGGTGGATTTTCTTTGATGCATTTAGTTTTTCTGTTTTTCGGAAAGTTAGGAAAAATAGTGAATGGAAGAAACTATGGAAAGATTAAGCAACCGAAGACTGAGCAGTTTATTTATGAAGCACTCCGCCGTTGAAGCATGATGTCACATCATATTCTAAGGCATGCTATGATTTAATATGAATGTCGTCAATCTCTTGATTTCTTCTCAACCGGGAGAACAGCTCCAAATTTGACGGAGTGTATTGCGATTTCCAATCTCTGGATTCATTTTCTTTCAGATCTTTTTAACATATCGACGTAGATATGACCTTGGTGTCTTGAACGACTTCAGACCTTTTGCAGAGGTGAGCGGGAAGACCGGTTCACAGTATCCATAATATCTTTGGGTCTCATATTTTCTATCTCAGTTTTATCTTTGAGAGTGCCCCAAGTGGCTTGGCAAAATTTCCCTTTTACTCGCTGTTTCCATTGCTAGAAGAACTGCGCCAAACTTTGCCCACTGCGCCAAACTTTGCCCACTCAGGTTTAATTATCCGCTTCAGATCTTTTTTACACATCGGCGAAGCTATGACCTCCATGTCTTCATAATCGCTATGCGCCTTTTCTTGGTGTAGTGTTTTCTCTTTACTGCTTCTCTGTTTTATGCTACAGAGGTATTGGAAACACTGATGATTCCGTTAGGTGGAGTAGTATAGTATCTGTTTTGCTCCTTTAACAGACAATGTCACAATATTTGGCCTTGGTTGTCCTTGGTTGCATGTCTCCTTCTTAGTCATTTCGATTGCTTTTCAAACGACTTCAGAGCTTTTGTAGAGGTGAGCGGGAATTCCAGATCACAGTATTCGTTTGGGTCTCATATTTTCTACCTCAGGTTGATCTTTGAGGGTGCCCCAAGTGGCATGAAAAAAATATCCCTTTTACCCGCTATTTCCACTACCAAAACAACTGCCTTAAAATTTGCCTAACTAACGGAGTCGATAGCGACTTCTCTGGCTTAGCTACCTGCTTCAGATCGTTTTAATAAATCAGCATAGTTCTACCCTTCGTCCAAAATTAGTTTATTTTTTTGTTAGAGTCTGGGAAACACATTCTTCCGTTGGATGACATCCACATTTTTTCAGTTTCCCTTGCACTGTATTTTAGCAAAAACACTCCTTCAGTATTGTTGGTTTGATATTCTCTTATTTTCTCCACGGTTACTTCATGATATGGAGTTCCCCAAATGAAGTTACAGAATCAGTCCTTTTCTGTGCTCTACTATAGGAGAACAGATCAACATTGCCAACGGAGTGGATTCCGACTTCTGTGTCCTTAGATTTAATATTCTGCTTCAAAGTTTTAAACACATCGAGTTTTCAACACAGGAGATAGCTACTCTTTCGCGTGTATTGATTATCACAAAGTCTGCGCGTATTCTTGTCTTTCCTTCATAATCTATTCTGCTTCATTGACCTGTAATCTGATCTTTGTTAGATCTGGTATTGTTTTCTCCATAATCTATTTTGCTCCCTTCACTCGCGATGTGACAAAAGCAGTTCTTGTTTCTCGTTGATTGGCTCCGGTTTAGTAATTTCGATGGCTTTTCGACGCCTTAAGAACTTTGGTTGAGAGTGCTCTAAGTGGCCTGATAAAATTTTCCCTATTATCTGCTGCTTCAATTACCAGCAGAACTGCGACAATCTTTGTCTCACCGATGTAGTGGAATTCTATTTTCCCACGATTTACTATCCACGTCGTTATGCCGTTCGTCAACATATTGTTCCGTTGGGAGAGGTCTTATTTTCTCCACAATATTTTCTGCTTCCCTTGAAACGCATTTTAAGCACATTGAAAGCACTTCTTCGCTATCGTTAATTTTGAGTTCGTATATTTGGACCACAGTTACTTCGTTTGGTCTTGCTTTAACTACCAGAACTTCGTTAAATCTGGAGTTCATCGAATTGAGTTACAGAAGCAGTCCTCTTCTACTCTAAGACAACAGATCAACATTGCCTTACCGACGGAGTGGATTCCGACTTCCGTTTCCTTAAGTGTAATTTACTACTTCAGAGTCCTAAACACATCGAAGTTGCTATCTCCTTCCCGTGGATCGATTATCACAAAGTCTGCGCGTTTTCTAGTCTTTCATTGATGTTATTTCTTAACAGTTTCTCTGTTCCGTGCTCGAAGATATTAGTAATGCTGATTCTGAGGTATTATTTGCTCCATAATTTTTAACCCACCACCATAGAATGGTGACGGGGGTATAATAAGTTTGTCATTCCGTTTGTAACACATCGAAATATCAATTTCCGACTATATAAAGTATATATATTCTTGATCAGGGAGAAATTCTAAGACGATATAACCATGTCCGTCTGTCTGTTGAAATCATGCTACAGTCTTCAATAATGAAGCAATCGTACTGAAATTTTGCACAAGCTCCTCTTTTGTCTGCAGGCAGGTAAAGTTCGAAGATGGCCTATATCGGTCCAGGTTCTGATATAGTCCCCATATAAACCGACCTCCCGATTTTGGGTCTTTGGCTTATAGAAACAGTAGTTTTTATCCAAATTACCTGAAATTGGAAATCTAGAGGCATTTTAGGACCGTAAAGAGGTGCGCCCAAAATGGTGAGTATCGGCCCATGTTTTGATATAGCCCCGATATAGACCGATTTTACTTCTTGGGCTTCTAGAAACCTTAGTTTTTATCCAATTCGCTTGAAATTGGAAATCTAGAGACCATAAAGAGGTGTGCCAAAAATATTGAGTGTCGGTCCATGTTTTGGTATAGCCCTCATATAGACCGATCTCCTGATTTTACTTCTTGGGATTATAGAATCCGTAGTTTTTATCCAATTTGCCTGAAAGTGGCAATCTAGAGGTATTTTAGGACCGTAAAGAGGTGTGCCCAAAATGGTGAGTATCGGCCAATGTTTTGATATAGCCCCGATATAGACCGATTTTCCGATTTTACTTCTTGGGCTTCTAGAATCCTTAGTTTTTACCCAATTCGCTTAAAATTGGAAATCTAGAGGTATTTTGGGACCATAAAGAGGTGTGCCAAAAATGGTGAGTTTCGGTCCATGTTTTGGTATAGCCCCCATATAGACCGATCTCCCGATTTTACTTTTTGGGCTTATAGAATCCGTAGTTTTTATCCAATTTGCCTGAAATTGCAAATCTAAAAGTATTTGAGGACCAAAAAAGGTGTGTCGAAAATTGTGAGTATCGGTCCATGTTTTGATATAGCCACCATATAGACCGATCCCTAGATTTTACCTCTTAAGCTTCTACGGTCCGTATATCGGATTTAGTTTTTATCGGTCCATTTGGTAAGGCCTCCATATAGACCTATTTCTCTTCTTGAGGGTATAGAAGGCGTACTGATCTTTAAAATTGCTCGAAACTGAATGTAGAATTTGCAGATTTTACTTCCCGTAATCATTTAAATAATGGGGGTAAAAATTTACAGATTTTAGATTTCAAATCAAGGAGTAATTTCATCATCTTCTTGCACGCTTATACGACATGTTTATGATTCCTCTAAAACTCAAATAAAATTGGTTCTTATAAATCCTGAATCTGATATAATCTTCGTAGGTAGAATCTTTAAATTTATATTCGGGAAGTTTACTGGTTGAACTACTCTGTTTGGGAACATCTGTCATCAACCCCCCTGAAATTTTCAAAGGAAACTATAATATTTGATTCATGGTGGTGGGTATTTAAGATTCGGCCCGGCCGAACTTACTGCTGTATATACTTTTTTTAAGCTTTCCTTGACCTGCATTTGGTAAGATGCCATAAAATTTTCGAATGTGTCATTTTCTGTGCTCTACTCCATTGCGACTTTACTTTCTCTAGATTTAACATTTTGCTTCAGATATCGGCGGATGGCCGATGTTTTCGAAGATCTTACTAATGCTGATTCTGGGGTATTTTTTTCTACATAATTGATTCTGCTCCCTTTACCGGGAACCGTCATCTTTGTTAGATCTGGGCCGATAGTCCGAATACTGTATTTCTATTATATTTCCCGGTCTCATATTTTCCACCAAAGGCCCATCTTTGCCCCCAGTGTCGTCAAAAAGTGGCAGCTCACTAAGACTATTCATTCCATGGTGGCACCATAGTTGGTGAATATCACTCTTATCAATGAGTGCTGTCAGATTCTATGTTTATCCGATTGTCGTTGCACATTACGGTGAAACCACTTAGAGACGCTCTCAAACTCTCAGAAATATCACCAGCATGGGGGATAAACGACCTCTGAAAAACTTTTTGCGGGTATGCTAACCATTGTACCATGGTGGCTCCCAACACCCTCAAAAAATCGCTTCTGTAACATATACCCCAAACACATTTTGCTTCAAGCATATATATTCTCAGGATTGGTCCAAACAAAATATTGTTTGTATTGTTCAAACATATTATGTTTCACCTTAGGGCATACACTGATATTAAAAAATTTTAATGAAATTTTTTAATGTGAATAAATTTTTTAAGGCGCCAATTGGTTACTTCCATTATTTTACTTGCAGCATACTCTCTAGGTCTCTCTTTCTAAACACATATGAATATATGTTTGCATCTAAACTAATATATGTTTGCATCTAAGTATATTATATTTACAAACATTTTATGTCCCAAACATAATAACATATTAACATATGTTATGCAGTTTATGAACATTATATGCTTGCACTTAAAAATATTGTGTTAAAAAATGTGAGTTCCAAACATATAATTTTTACACTCAAACATATGAAAAACAGTATTTTTCGTGTAGTTGAATTTTGGAGGTCCTATTTTAAACCTCCCATACTAAAGGTCATGTTGCCAGGAGCCTTTTCTTCATTAGGGTCTTGCGTTTAACGAGGATCTTCATTAGGGTCTTGCGTTTAACGAGGACCCCTATTTCAGATAGTCTTATAAATATTAAATATAAACTCCTGCCGGAGACAGCTTCTCAACGTATTTTCTTACGTCTTCGTGTCCCCTAGTATCTTCTGGTATAGGCAACTCCATTTCAGGTGAGTTTTCCATGCTGGCCTTCCGTGATCATAATATGCTCACTGGTGAGCTTCATCTAGGCCTGTTGTGACAGAATTTCCCTGTAGATAAAATGTAATCACCGCTCACTTTTTCATTCCACTGTTCTTCGTTCGGGATAGTGGTTGGAGACCGCTTATCATTTGATTTGCCTGAAAACGTTTCGCAGTGTTGGCTTTTAAATATCCCATACAGAGTTACGCATGAATGAGCATGAGGAAAATGTCTTCTTTCCAAATGCCAAAATAAACCGTTAGAAGCGACACCACACAACGAACGCAGCACTGACATGTAATGGGGGAATTGAGATCCTTTGACCAAGATTATTGCCAATTTCAATGCTTATGCATTTCACTGATGTTGTGTTCACATACAAAGATGTGCGAAACATGGCCTAGAGATGAGGAGAACATGCAGTTGTTAGACGACAAAAAAAACCATAAAAATGCACGAAAAAAGTGTTTTTGCTGTGTTTTTCTTTTTCGTATGAGAAATTGTAACCATGACCATGCTGCTGAAGCAGTTAGCTAAAATTCTTCCAGTTTTATGAGGATGAAAATGGAATACATTTTTTGGTGGATGTTACAATCAGAGAATTCCTTTAATCATTGACACAATCCAAAATGGAGATCATCCAAGGGGAGATATAGAAATTTAAACCATTTTCATGTAATTTTGCAAAAACGCCTTTGTGATTTATCGGGAGATTCATATGAATTCGTATAATATGATGAGTATAGGTTATTTTTTGTCCGATTGGAGCTTTCACAAGGGAAATTTGGGCAGATATGGTCGGCCCAAACCGGATGAACATGAACATTGGGGATTTGTCTAAATCTGTGGGTGTATAACTATCCCTTGAAATGTAAATGTATCGAATTTCAAATGTTGTTACGATTTAGCCTCCACCAACACGGGATAGTTACTACACTCAAAAAAAAGTTTACTTGGCTCCAAAGATTTTAACCTTCCCTTAAGGATTTTGGTATTGATTTCGTGCCAAAGATGCGACTTCTTTTAAATTAAGAAATTTTGTAGCGACCTATCTGGCTTTAACCCTCTAATGCCCAATCCCGCCTTTAGGCGGACTTCATTTAATAAGGAAGCTTTTAGTAAAACACACCTTAAGACAACAAAAATGGGTAATATAAAATGAAAACTTATGGCGATTTCGATTGGGAAAAAGGGTGCAACATTCTCGAAATTGATTGCCAAATATAAAGGACACTGTCATAGATTTTGGATTCTGCATCCCTCACAATATTATGAATTAACAATAACTTTGAAATGACACTATTATTTGAGCAAAAATACAATGAGGGAAAAAGTAGTGTAACACCAGGGCAACATATTTTTTGCGAAAACGCCCTTAGTTGAAACTGTTCAAGAGGCTTTGTAGCATATACTGAATTTTACCGTATAAATTTTTCTTGTTTAGTTTTCTTGCTTTTTTGTCGTTAACATTGAAAATTTAATTAGCTGGCAAAAAAAATGTGGGCATTAGAGGGTTAAATCTACACTGAAAAAAATATTGTCGTGAGGTCAAAGATTTCATGTCTTTAAAATACGAATGCAAATTTTGCTTAGCATAGAAGACGCATTTCTCTAGTATAAAGTTTTTTTCCTTGACCAAAGGTCGATAAACTTTTCAATGAAGTCGTATTGTCCTTATAATTAAGTGATTTGATTTAAAAATGGATATCATAACATGAAAGAAAAAATGTTTGGGCTAAGGTCAACTTGACTTTAATAATTTAGAAAAATTCTTCAAAATTAATGAAATTGTCTTTAAATTTGTTGTCTTTTTGCATCTGGACTACAAAGCAAAACATCGTTCAAATATAGGACATGTTTTTCAACACTTTATTTAAAAGATGTTTTATACTTGAAACACAGCATAATTTCTACTAGAAGTCGAGTCTTAATTTGGAAAATAAAGTCGTCGTTAACTTGTTTTTAAAGGACTTTAATAGCATATGAAGAAAAAAAGCTGAAAAAGCGAAAAATTAAAATTTGCTTTCTAGAAGCAAGTACACAAAACCCGATTTTAAAAGAGAATTGTGTCTTAAAAGTATCCTTGCTTGTATTCTACGCTTCTGGCTCGGAATCAATACCAACTTTTTTAAAGTAAAGACAAAATCTTTGGAACCGGGTATGCTTTTTTTTCAGTGTAGGACCAATAAAATTAAAATAAGCATACCGATCTCATTTATCAATCTTTCATTCTCATTTCGCGGTTTATTAATAAAGGTATCTCACGTACAAACAAATGCCAGTTTAAAAATCAAAATCATAACGGATACTTCAAAATAGACAATGTTTTCTTAATTCCAAAAAAAAAACAACTTTAAACCAAAGACGCTAAATCCTCAAAATAAGTCTTAGATTATATTTGAAGCATTTTTATCTTAAACCTAAAGTTTCAATATTTCAGTAAATTTAAGGACAATTTCTTTAAATCAAAATTGTGTTTCTTTACTTGAAGGAAAATTAGCCTTAGTTCAAAGACATGCGACTTTAACGGAGGCACGCAAATTTACAAAATTTGTGTTCTAAATTTAAAGAAAACCATTTTTGAAGCAATGATTACAAACTTTAATTTAATTAAAATTTCATTATTTTAAAGAAATTTGTCCTTAAGTTTTTGTAAATTTCGCATCCTATAATTTAGGTTGCGTAATCTTTAAGATGACGTAAATATTTTTTTCAGTGTACTTCCTTAAAAAAGGAGAACTTACTCACAATGGACTTTGATGGTATGGAAAATTAAAATTCTTAAATATATTGAATTTATAGAATATTTTGCCAAAATGTTATTTCTATAAAAATTTTTTTAAAAATTTTATTTCTATAGAAAATTTGGTCAAAATTTAATTTCCATAGAAAATTTTGTCAACTTACCTTTAGGAAATTTCGTAACCATTTTAGTTCTATAAAAAATTTTGACAAAATTTTATTTCTATAGAAAAATTGGTCAACATTTTATTTCTATAGAAAAATTGGTCAACATTTTATTTCTATAGAAAATTTTGACAAAATTTTATTTCTATAGAATATTTTGTCAAAAAAATTTTTTTATCAAAAAAAAAAAATTGTCAAGATTTTATTTCTATAGAAAATTTTGTCAAAATTTATTTCTGTAGAAAAATTTGTCAACATTTTATTTCTATAAAAAATTTTGTCAAAATTTTATTTTATAGAAAATTTAGTCAACATTTTATTTCTATAGAAAATTTTGTCAAAATTTTATTTCTATAGAAAATTTTGTCAAAATTTTATTTCTATAGAAAATTTTGTCAACGTTTTATTTCTATAGATAATTTTGTAAAAATGCTATGTCTATAGCAAATTTTGTCAAAGTTTTATTTCTATAGACATTTTGTCACAATTTTATTTCTTCCAAAAATTTTGTGAAAATTTTATTTCTATAGAAAATATGGTCAACATTTTATTTCTTAGAAAATTTTGTCAAAATTCAATTTCTATAGAAAATTTTGTCAAAATTCAATTTCTATAGAAAATTTTGTCAAAATTTTATTTTTATCAAAAAAAAATTGTCAAGATTCTATCTCTATAGAAAATTTTATCAAAATTTATTTCTGTATAAAATTTTGTCAACATCTTATTTCTATAGAAAATTTAGTCAACATTTTATTTCTATAGAAAATTTTGTCAAAATTTAATTTCCATAGAAAATTTTGTCAACTTATCGTTAGGAAATTTTTTAAACATTTTAGTTCTATAAAAATGTTGACAAAATTTTATTTCTTAGAAAATTTTGTCAAAATTCAGTTTCTATTGAAAATTTTGTCAAAATTCAATTGCTATAGAAAATTTTGTCAACATTTTATTTCTATAGGAAATTTTTTCAAAATTTTATTTTTATCAAAAAAAAAATTGTCAAGATTTTATTTCTATAGAAAATTTTGTCAAAATTTATTTCTGTATAAAATTTTGTCAACATTTTATTTCTATAGAAAATTTGGTCAACATTTTATTTCTATAGAAAATTTTGTAAAAATTTAATTTCCATAGAAAATTTTGTCAACTTATCTTTAGGTAATTTTTTAAACATTTTAGTTCTATAAAAATTGTGACAAAATTTTATTTCTATAGAAAAGTTGGTCAACATTTTATTTCTTAGAAAATTTTGTCAAGATTCAATTTCTATAGAAAATTTTGTCAAAATTTTATTTCTATAAAAAATTTTGTCAAAATTTTGTTTTTATCAAAAAAATTGTCAAGATTTTATTTCTATTGAAAATTTTGTCAAAATTTATTTCTGTATAAAATTTTGTCAACATTTTATTTTTATAGAAAATTTGGTCAACATTTTATTTCTATAGAAAATTTTGTCAAAATTTAATTTCCATAGAAAATTTTGCCAAAACTTTATTTCTATAGAAAATTTTGTCAACATTTTATTTCTATAGAAAATGTTGTCAAAATTTTCTTTTTATAAAAAAAATTGTCAAAATTTTATTTCTTTAGAAAATTTTGTGAAAATTTTATTTCTATAGAAAAATTGGTCAACATTTTATTTCTTTAGAAAATTTTCAATTTCTATAGCAAATTTTGTCAAAATTTTATTTCTATAGAAAATGTTCTCAAAACTTTATTTCTGTAGATACCTATTACGTACTTAACAAACCCTAACTTTTAACGTCGAAAAAAATGTTGTTCCCCAGAAAAGAGAACTCCACCTTCATTGCAGCCACTTTTAATATTCAGCTGGGAAATTATTCTCCACACGTTTGCCTTAACGTAGTAATGACACATAACTGGTTTCATTTATTTATTCCATATATTATTTGTTTTTATTCTTACCTCATCATATCCTTATAGCCGGTTGAAATCCATCCGGCCTTTGTTTTCAACGATTCAAATTCAATTGCTATTTTAGTACCATTAACTTCCATTTATGTTATTCCTGTATAGGCCAACACTTGCCATGTCATCGCATTAAAATCAGTTTAGTCTCAACGATAACAACTAGAGGCTTCAAGGAAATCATTCCATATCCGTCGCCTTCAAAGAAACACACAACAAATATGGCATTTAATTAACTACTCCGTAATCGTCACAAGCAAGGAGGAAATCAATAACAAGTGCTCGAAGGGCCCTTTTGTGTGAAAGCAAAGGGATCTACTGATTAGACTGTAATAAGATGAAGCTACATCAAATGATGGATGTTGAAGTGGAAATTATTGTAAAATGATATCACGCAAATACCTTAAAGCAGAATGACGAGTTTGATGGCGAATTACTAAAATACACTTTAAAAATATTTTGCAAGAATCTAAAAGTATAGAAATAAAATTTTCTATAGCAAAATAAAATTTTGACATAAATTTCTATAGTAATAAAATTTTGACAACATATTTTCTATAGAAATAAAATTTTGACAAAATGTTCTATAGAAATAAAATTGTGACAAAATTTTCTATAGAAATAAAATTTTGACAAATTTTTCTACGGAAATAAAATTTTAGCAAAATTCTCTACGGAAATAAAATTTTAGCAAATTTTGTATAGTTTTATTATATTTATCTACTGTATCTTCTAAAGGGTGATACGGTCAAAATTTGGTCAAAATAAACTTGACGTATTTCTTTCAATTTTGCATTTAAAAAACCTGAACATCCCTAATTTTGAAGGTGTGTGTGGGGAACGTTTGTCGACAGCCAGGAAGTCTGGATCGGGGGGAAATCGAAAACCGGAAGCCGCTGAGACGACAAAGAGAGTTGCCGGCAGTTTCAAGCGAAACCCTAACCTCTCTCTCCGAGATGCCGCATATAAGCTGGCTGTATCGTCTACAACCGTGCATCGAGCCAGACTATCGACTTACAAGAAGGTAGTGACTCCCAGTCGCGATGATAAACAAAATACGACGGCCAAAGCGCGATCCCGGAGGCTGTACACGACGATGCTGACGAAGTTTGACTGCGTGGTAATGGACGACGAAACCTACGTCAAAGCCGACTACAAGCAGCTTCCGGGACAGGAGTTTTATACGGCAAAAGGAAGGGGAAAGGTAGCAGATATTTTCAAGCACATAAAACTGTCAAAGTTCGCAAAGAAATATCTGGTTTGGCAAGCCATCTGGTACCTGTGGCTTGAAAAGCAGCATTTTCATAGCTTCCGGGACTGTCAACCAAGAAATTTACGTGAAAGAGTGTTTGAATAAACGTCTGCTGTCTTTCCTGAAGAAACACGGTTGTTCCGTACTCTTTTGGCCGGATTTGGCATCTTGCCATTACGGTAAAAAGGCCATGGAGTGGTACGCCGCCAACAAAGTGCAGGTGGTTCCCAAGGACAAGAACCCTCCCAACACGCCAGAGCTCCGCCCAATTGAGAAATAATGGGCTATTGTCAAGCGGAACCTAAAGAAGACCAAAAAAACTGCTAAGGACGAGCAGCAGTTCAAGGCAAACTGGCTTTCTGCGGCGAAGAAGATGGACAAGGTGGCTGTACAAAATCTGATGCCAGGTGTCAAGCGTGAGGCCCGGCAATTCGGATTTGGAAAAGCGAAAGCCTAACTGAATATTTTTCCTGAATTTTATACTAATTGAACTTGAAAAAGAAATTTAATTTGATTTTTAATTTTTTTAAATAAACGATTTCACCGATTTACACGCGTTTTCCCTTGACCAAATTTTGATCGTATCATCCTTTATAGGTGTGTACGTGAGTAATATTTTATTCACGCTCACGCACACTCACGAAAGGAAAATTTGTACTCACGCACGAAATGTCGTGACTCACGAAAAATATCGTGACACTAATAATTGTATGACTAATTTATCTTAGCGACGTGTTTGAAAACATGAGCATGATTAAAATCGAGAGCGTTATTAAACTCTTAACATCCCAGGTGTCACTAAAATTGTAAATGAATTAATCTCATGGTTAGGTTAGGTTAGGTTAGGTGGCAGCCCGATGTATCAGGCTCACTTAGACTAGTCACTCCATTGTGATACCACATTGGTGATTCATCTCATAAGCGTTTTATGTCCGTGGGCGGGATGTTTTTCGTGAGCGTATTTTTCCGAAATTCGTTACTCACGCACACTCACGAAGAAATTTTTTTCGTGACTCACGCTCACGCACGACTTTTGGTTTGTTAATCACGCACACTCACGCCGTTACCATCTGCGTGAGTCACGAAATTTTTCGTGATTCACGACAATTTCGTGTCACGTGCACACCTCTAGTATCTACTCTATACTGGTCTGGAACATTAGATTCAAAAGATTTTTCTAAGTGTAATACTGTCTAGGCGTTATATTTATCCCTGCCCTAACGATGCCTTGTTTACGCTTGGCCTACCTATAATAAATATCTATATCACAGCGAAAAAAGATCTATATTCGATTTGGAACTGGGACCTGTCTTCTACTGCCTGTAGTCTTAGATTAGACATTGCCACATTGTCATTGGCACTTGCACAAGGGGGCTAAAAACTACCTGGGGTTTGTGCTGTGAGATTTCCTTTCTTTTTCATTTGTGGTTGCGGTGGGACTTCCACTTTTAGATAAATGGCCTTTTGATAGAAATCTTGAATGTTGCTGATATTTATTTTCCTTCATTAACCAGAATACAAGTAGCCGCCAGAAGTACAATGATAGAATGTTTAAGAATTAACTGGCTTAGAAAAAGATCTTTATCTCTGCAAATGTCCTGAATGAATGACATGACATCGGACCCTATGTTGAAAAGGAAGTATGAAAGACCACAGAAGAATTTCCACAAAATTAATGTGACGAGCCTACACTGTTTTAATTAAAGTTGAATACTTGATTTTTACATTACATTGTGGTAAGAAGAACTGCATCTGATAATGTTCAATGTTTTCTTTTTTTTTGGCTTTTAGAATTTCAATTTTAATCTGAAATTAGTTCAAGGTTTTTTTACGTTTTCATAACAAAAAAATCATAACAAGGAAAAAAATCGAAATAACAACAAACCTCTTGAGTTTTTTGGAGGCGTTGTATTTTTTATGTTTGTCTCTGAAAAAAGTTTTTAATTGATGTTAATTATAACCATCAACAAGTACTTGAACATATTGGTGAGTTCAGATTGGACGAATTCACTGAACCCAGTATCACAAGCCGCCCACAAGAAATTTTTCTTACGAGTCAAATTTTGGTTATCAATCTATCAACACAATAGACCATGGATCTAGATTACATAAAGACTAAATAAAGTATAGACCAAATAGAGAATATTATATAATATTAATTATTAAATAATATTAAATGAGAATGAGAACTTCAGACCCAAGATGAAGGATGCTCGCACGGATGGGCACGAATACAGTTGCATTCCGGCGATCCGGCTATGAGGGAACCATTCCGGACATTACTTTTGTGTATGATGATATTATTCAGAAGATAGGAGAATGGAGAGTCGAGGACACAAACATAGCAAATGATCATCAATACATCTCTATGAGTCTGCTCGACGAATTTGCTACCCGACAAAGAAAATTTCCAGAGATTTCTAGCATATGGAACGTCAACAAGCTCGAAGGGGATGCATTAATCTCTGAACAAGGCAGGCGCTCGGAGGAGAATCTAAACAGGTGAGACACAAGGTGATCATACGATGTCAACGACAAAGGTCTACTGCAGGGCGGTCATGCCAAGTAAGAAGAATAACACTGGTCGCAAGGCAGTATACTGGTGGAATATCGGTAGCGACGAATGCAAAACCTGGAGGAAATACGCCAGGGCAAGACACAGACTCAGAACACAATGATTACAAAGATGCAAGGAAACAATTACAGCACAGTATCAGTAACAGTAAGCGAGATAAATGGGAAAAGAGAAGATTAGACATATGTACCAGAGGTCCGGTGGACCATATACCAACACCACCTACCAAATTTCAACCGGATCGAATGAATTTTGGTCCTCCAAGAGGCTCCGGAGGTCAAATCTGGAGATCGGTTTATATAGGGGCTATATATAATTTTGAACCGATATAAACCAATTTTTGCATGGTTGTGAGATACCATATACCAACGGCAATTACTAAATTTGAACCAGATCGAATGAGTTTTGCTCCCCCAATAGCCTCCGGAAGTCAAATCTGGGGATCGGTTTATATGGGGGCTATATATAATTATGAATTATGCTATATATAATTATGAATTAATTATATAATTATGAATTATAATATTGACCAATTTTTGCATGGGTGTTAGAGGTCATAAACTAACGCCAAATTTGCTTCCCTAAGAGGCTCCGCAAGCCAAATCTGGGGGATGGTTTATATTAGGGCTATACTTAAAAGTGGAATTTATTGTTTTTCCCTTTTGTAGATAGTCAATCAATAAAATACCTTTGAAGTCCCAAAAAACGTTGTCATAACCTTACCAGCCGATTGAATTGTTTTTGCCTTCTTTGGGGCACTTCCTCCAGCTTCAGTCCATTGTTTGGATTGTTCTTTTGTCTCTGGAGTATAGTGGTGGATCCATGCCTCATCAACAGTTATGAAACGACGCTTAAAATCCATTTTATTTCGCTTAAAACGATCCAAACAAGCTTGAGAAATGTTCATTCTTATGCGTTTTTGATCGACTGTTAACAAATGCGGCATCCATCTTGCTGAAAGCTTTTTCATCTGTAGTACTTCAAGCAAAATTAAATGGACTCGAGATCATTTGAGATGCCTATGATATTAGCAATTTCACGCAATTTTATTCGTCGATCAATTAATACCATATCATGCACTTTGGCTACAATTTCTGTTGTTGTTGCTGTTTTTGGACGTCTACTACGTGGTTCATCTTCAATGCTTGTACGACCACGTTTAAATTCAGCAACCCAATTTTTTCCTGTTGCATATGAAGGAGCACTTTCACCTAACACATTCACCATATCATTGTGAATTTCTTGTCCCGATAAACCTTTTTTATGTAAACATTTAATGATAGCACGCATTTCTAATTTTTCCGTTGAAAAGAAATTGCAGATGCGTCTTTTTTGAATACCTGTTTCTATATGAAGGAGTTGCCAGATCGAAACTATGGTGGAGGGTATAAAAACACTATTCACGAAGACATACATTCTTAAGATGGAGTCGGTGGGCAGAACGGCACTTGAAAATGAAATTGGACGTGTCTCTCCAACAAATAGAATCTAGAAGATGGTACAGAGTGAGAGGAGCTGAGAGGCCATAGGGCGATTTGTAGAACACAATCTCCGCAGGGAAAATGTTGGCATGGACACTACGACATGAGCAATGTTAGCTTTAGTCTGGATGCGAACTAAAAGGAGACGTTCACGGATAACGTAAAGTTCACCTGGAATTAATGTGAAAACGGCTCCGTTGTGGTAGGGATGGATTTTTAGCCGTTATCGTTTATTGTGATGGAGTCCGGGCACATGGGCATGGGCACACTGTCAGATTTTTCCTTCCTTTACCCGTAAAAAAGTTATATTAAATTAAATCGATTTAGGATAATACAAATAAAACTAAAAAAAATAAAACTGAAAAATAATTTTAAAAAAATATTTTAAACAAATTAGGTTTAACTTAACTAACCAAACTGAATTGAAATAAACAATACTTTTTAATTCAATGAAATTCATTGATTAAATTATGAATCAGTTTCAAGAGCATACTGGTACTCCATCCCTTGGAATATAAAATTTGTTTGTAGCAAAAATATTTTTTTCTCGCCAAACATATACATACTAGTCGAAATCAAATACATAATCTCAATGAAAATAACTTGGTTGTAACCAGGGCTGTGGAGCCGCGTTCGGAGTCTTGGAGTCGGAGTCTGAAGATTTTGCTGGAGTCGTAAAAATTTTGCTCGACTCCGGCTAAACCAAATTTTTTAAAACACTTCATATTTTTGTAACCAAACAAGTTTTTACGCAAATTAGTTTCCATTGCGTTATTCATTCGATCAATGTACAGCATGATTGTAAATGAAAATCAACTTCGAATTACGGCTATCTTTTGATGTTTCCTAGAATGTTAGACTAGCAGATGAGCTGGATCGATCCATTTTAATGACCGAAATTATTTTTTTTTTTAATTTTATTTTCAGGCCATATACATATGTGGAATATTGACAGAAAATTTTTTCAAAGTTGTTTTTTTATAGAAAATTTTGTCAAAATGTTATTTCTATAAAAAGTTTTGTCAAAATTTTATTTCTATAAAAAATTTATTCAAAATTTTATTACTATAGAAATATTTTATTTCTATAGAAAATTGAGTCAAATTTTGTTTCTATAGAATATTTTGCACAATTTTATTTCTATAGAAAATTTTGCAAAAGTTTGTTTGTTACACACATTTTTTTTTAATTTTATTTCTATTGATAATTTTATTTCTATAAAAAATTTAAGTCAAAATTTTATTTCTATAGAAAATTTTGCCAAAATTTTATAGTAATAGATTTTTTATTAGAAAATTTGGTCAAAATTTTATTTTTATAGAAAATTTTTCCAAAATTTTATAGTAATAAATTTTTTTATTAGAAAATTTTGTCAAAATTAAATTTCTATAGAAAATTTAGTCAAAATTTTATTTCTGTGGAATATTTTGCAGAGTTTTATTTACCACACAAAAATTTTTCTAAAATTGTATTTTTATTGATAATTGTTTCAAAATTTTATTTCTATAAGAAAAAATTGTCAAATTTTATTTCTATAGCAAATTTTCTCAAAACTTTGTTTCTTACTGATGCTCACTGCTATAAAAAATGTATTCGAAATTTTATTACTATAGAAATATTTTTTTCTATATAAAGTTTAGTCAAAATTTTATTTCTATAGAAAATTTAGTCAAAATTTTGTTTCTATAGAATATCTTATTTTGCAAAATTTTATTTCTATAGAAAATTTTGCAAAATTTTGTTTGCTACACAATTTTTTTTAATTGTATTTCTATTGATATTGTTTTCAAACTTTTATTTCTATAAAAAATTTTGCCAAATTTTATTTCTATAAAAATTTTATTCAAAATTTTATTTCTATATATTTGGTCAAAATTTGATGTCTATAAAAAATTTTGCCAAAATTTTATTTCTATAGAAAATTTAGTCAAAATTTTGTTTCTGTAGAACATTTTGCAAAATTTTATTTACTAGACAAAAATTTTCCAAAATTGTATGCTCACTGATACTCACTGCTAAGTCGAAAACTTGTAGAAATGACTCAAATTTTCAAATTTTTCAATGAATGAACCATAAATGCATTTTTGCGAAATTGTCTAAACAATTATAAATATTTCCCAAATATTGCCCGAGATTTTGTAGAAGTCTGATTTGAGATTTTATCAAAATGTGGATCTAAATACAAAGTTGTGCAGAGTATATTATAATCGGTGCGCCCGACTTTAGACTTTGCTTGCATTTTTATTTTTTGTCAAAATTGTGTTACGTCCCATAACGTTAGATTTAAATTTAAAGTACATAGATTTTGTAGAAGTATATACAATTTTGTCTAAATCGATTCAGATTCATATTCATGCATATGGGAATATAAACCTTTATATAGCTCGCAACAAATTTAAAGGATTTGAAATAGTATCAATAATTTTGGTTCACAAATACATATACTGTTGGTATCTTCTCATATTATGATGGGTATTTATATCATTATTTTATTTATTAGACATTGCCCTAAATTTGAAATATAGAGTTCAATTGGCATCTAATGTGAAATTAAGACCTTTTTTTTGCACACATAAAGAAATACGATACTTTATATCGATCCACTTACGGTACCCCCACAATTGAGCTACAAATTAGTGGTATTAAAATGAGATTTAGTTATATTACCCGGACTCGACTCCGGAGTCGGAGTCGAGCTGATGCAAAATGCTGGAGTCGGAGTCGAGCAAAATTGGCTCGACTCCACAGCCCTGGTTGTAACCAACATGCTACATGTTCTCCTTGTAAAAGTGGCATTATGAAACAAGTTTGAGTTGATTATATTCCTTCTCCGGGTGTGCATAGAGAGAAATTTCGTTATTACATTAAATGCATTTCCTAACTAATTTTCGATATTCTTTTTTCTCTTTACAGGTAAGTGTGATGACTTCAGATATACATTAGAGATGGTCATGGTAAGAAAAAGTTAAATTAAATGGCAATTGTAGCATCTAAATGGTCAATAAATGATTTATTATTTGTTTACCGTGATAGAAATTAACTGGAATTTGGTCCGACTTAACTTCATTGTTTCTGCCCGTGATCTCTATCACGGATTAATTGGCCCCATTAACTTGTTTCCAAAAACCAAATGTACAAAATTTTAATATCACGTTTAGTGTGGTATAGTATATGAATACTACATTGACCATTATGAACTTTGTAGATAAGGCTCTCTCATGTCTTTTTCCGTCTTTTCTACTCACTCAATTTTAACAGTTGTTAACCTCATGGACTCAAAAAACAAAAATAGCGACTGGCTTTTTTTTGGGTTTTAATAAACAACATTTTCCTATGTAAAACTTTGTTGTTGTTTGTTCTCTCGCATTTCCTTCATTTGGATTCTCCTGGCAATATTTCATGTTGCTTGCCATTTTAAGACATTTCCTCAACAAGAAAAAAAGAAACAAAACAGTAAAACGTTTTTTTTTTTAAGCCAAGTTTTCGCAGATGTTGGATTATTGTTGTCATACAAACTGATGTCAAACCTATGTTGACATTTGGTTGTTGTTGTCAAATTGTTTGACAATAGCAAGCAAACCAAAAACATTGCATATTTTATAGAAAAATTTTATAAGAGATATGTTTTCTTAATGACTCCGAGGACCATGTTAGGTTAGGTTAGGTTGTAGAGGGTGACATCAATGTTCTTGTATTGATGCCCACTTAGACCAGTATAGGTCCATTGTGATCCCTCGATGTGATTTTTCAATCATTCTTCTTCCGATGCGGCCGCTTTGTCCCAGAAACTTCCAGCTGCTCGTTCTCTTTGAAAGAAATCTCAGAATAACCAACCAGAGGCCCTGATGAATGCAAGTATGTTCCCGTAGATCAATGAGAGTCTGAAAGAAAAAGGAGCCCACTATCTTGTTTCTTCTAAAGGATAAAGCTGGGCACTGACACAGGAAGTGGTACGAGTCCTCCGTAACTTCCGGGTCCAGGCACCATCTACAGATATCATCGTCTTTAAGTCCTATTCTTACAATGTGTTTCCCAAGTGTGTTGTGTCCTTTTATGATACCAATCAATGGCCGTAATTCCTCTCTGTTCATCGACAGCAAAATTTCATAGTTCCTACGTTTCTTTTCATCCCATATCAACTTGGTTTGCTCGCAACCATCCGAAGATACCCAGCGTCTTCGCCATTGCTCATCATATTTCAATGGTTTGATTTTTTCAATGAATCGTATTAGGGGCAGCACAAAATAGATTATTATTTTCTTTCCGGAAATAAAGAAAAAAATTTCCTGCTCTAAAATATCAGACAATAGGTTATTGAAAATAAATTATTTCAATTCATTTTATTCTCTTAACTTAATTTTTTTTTAAGGGTAAGGGTAGGAAAATGCTTTCTGCATGTGCTGGACTCTGTTATAATTGGTTACCGGCTAAAAACCCATCCCTCTTTCCTCGAGTATGATTACCACCTTGGAACCGCTTTCGTATTACTTTTAAGTGGAGCCCATGTGGTCCGTGACCGTCTCCTTTAGTTCGCCTCCAGACTAAAGCTTACATTACCCCTGTCGTCGTGTCCATGTCAACTTTTTCCCTGCGGAGAACGTGTTCTACAAAACGCCTTATAACCTCCCAGTTCTTCTTATTCTGTGCCATATTCTGGACTATATTTCTCGGAGAGACATGTCCAATTTCATCTTCAAGAGCTGTCAGTCGTTCTGGACACCGGCTGCATCTAAAGAATGTATGCTCGGCATCATCCGCGACCTCTTAGTCTTCTTAAATACAGTTTTCTGACCTGTATTTCCCCATACGGTGCAGATACTTTCGAAAGTATCCGTGACCAGAGAATATCTGAGTCAAGTAATATGTCACGTAATATCTCATATCTTCTCTCTCGCCATAATTGTGTGTGACCATCCGCCCCTTGTCTCCTTCTTCCATCGTTTCTGGCATTTATCTCTCTTGTCGGATGTTCGATATCAAGTCTGTCGCGCCTTGTTGTTTGGCCTCGAAAACAATTGTCCGGTCAATTGTCTGAAGGTCTATTGGGATTGTTCCTGTTATTGCAAACGCGGCATTCCCTGATACTGTGCTGTATGCTGAAGCGATTCTCATAGCTGGCGTTCTCTGTACTGAAAACAGCTTTTATTTTTATTTCGTCCCTGCAGGGCCAACGCCTAGAGGTGAGATCTCACTCTGTAACATTTCGTGTTCCATTTCATCGCCATTAGCTGTCCACCGTTCCACCCATCATCTATGGCCTTCTCGTCTTCGTAAATATACTTTTCTGACTTCCATTTCCCTATACGATGCAGATATATACGAAGATAGATTGAGTCAATACGTTACTTCCCCATATCTTCTTTCTCGCCATAACATATCCATGTGTCCATCTGCTCTTTGTCTCGTTCCTCAATCGTTCCTGTCATCTATCTTTGGTCTCTTGTTGAATGTTCAGTATCAAATCCACCGCGCCTTTGTTGGTTAGCCTCGAAGACCATTTGCCACTCAGTCGCCTGGGGGATTATTGGTATTGTCCCTGCTATCACTAATGAGGCTTCCTCCGATACAGTGCGGCGTCCACATCTCACATCCATAGAGGACGCTCACATCCATACTGTTAGTCATCCCCATGAGTATCCTTCTTCTGCTTGGAAGAGGGCCTCCTATGTTTGCCATCAGCCTGTTCAGTCGCGACGTTATCATAGCAGCTTTCTCCGTTGCGTACTCTTTCTGCTTGGAGTACGTTAGTTTCAAGTCCAGTCTTAGTCCCAAGTACTTAATTGACTGTCTTGTTAGGATTACCATGACGTCTGTGTGCATCTCTATTTCTAGAGACAGATGCTGTCTCGTTAGCAGTAACAGTTCTGTCTTTTGCATGGCTAATTGTAAGACATGAGTATCTAACCAGTCTTTCATGGTTTGGCGGATTTTGCGATGAACCTCTCCAGTATATCTCTCCCTTATCGCGACGAATATGTCATCAGCGTAGCCACAAATGATTGCAAGGATTGTCTGGTATGGGTATCTTCAGTGTTGCGTTCCCCAGATCTGGTCCAAAGTTTGAGCCTAGTGCGGCACCTGAAGTTACCTGCATTCTTCTTAAGCCCTGCATAGCGTATATCAAAACTCGGCCATTGAGAAAGTCTCTCAATAGCCTACCCAGCAATAAATTGAACTTTTGCCTAAGGCATTACTTTTAATATACAGCCAAAAATGTTCTTATAAAAATGGCCGCAACTTTCACTTCACAAAAATTTCCTTTGAGTTGATCTATAAAAATCCGCTGTTGAAATTGCCGATCCATTTCTTTCGTAGACGATGAATTTGCCACAAAATATTAGCTAGTATTATTCGAAATGTCTCTATGTAGATACACAAGTAAGGACAATTTTAAAATACATAAATTTTTTTCACGTTTTTCCTTATTTTTGTATGAAATCCAAAATACTGAAATAGAATCATATCTGAAGAACTAAAGCGAAAGCAATGCAGCGAATACTTGAAAATATGACTTCCACTCTATAACAAGCCCATGTAAAATTTATTGCTGCTGAGCCAAATTTGCACTACTCCGGATCCAAAATGAAAATTTTCATTGCTATTAGAGATTTTATTATTATGTAGGGTATATGGATCTTCGACTTAGGTGAACTACGTGCTGTTTGAATTCAACCCAAGCTAAAACACAAGACCTCAGCTCTAAAGACAGCCACAATAGTAGACATTTAACTAAAACCTCCCATTTCCTGTTTTACCAAATTTGTCGTAAACACTTAAGAGCCTAAATACACAGACGTTGTTCGCCTTTTGTTTGTTCAACAGATGATGAACTTGTGTTGCCTCTAAGCATTGGCTTGTTTTTAAGTTTCTTTTTCAGAGACATTTATTTTCTTGGGTGTTTTTCCTCTGTATTCATACCCTAAATGTTAGAAAATCGTTTTAAGTTAACGTTAATCTATGTTGTCCGGTACATAGAGAAAAATAGAAAACCTCCTAGAAATCGCTAAACATTTGTGTGTTTGTCTCAACATCCCAAGGGAACCATTTGAAAGCTATTTGTACGCCATCACTCTTTATAAGGCCGCCTCTATTGGTGACGGCAAATGGACGGATGGACGGACGAAATGGCTACAGTCAATGTCATTCATATCAAATGATTTATTGTTCCATCTCTTCAATCATTGTGACTTGAGCTTTAAAGAATGTAAACCAAAAGTTAAGATAGTCTATGGTCTCCAGGCTCTATTTGGCCTTGGTTGTTCACAACTAAGCCTCGGTTGAAAATGCCTTTGAGGCTTAGTGAAGTCGTAACTCATTTTGTTGAACCCATTGCTACATTTGCCGCTCTTTGTTAGACAGACATATGAAACCTAGTTAGGTCAGAAACATTCTTTTGGGATTTCAACAGAAATTTACATAAGAATTTTCAACATTACGATATTGTACAATGGCAGGGATTGAGTCCAATTTTTACAATTTTCAGAAAAAAGACGCATAAGTTTGTTCAGCCTAACATCACCCAGCAATACTTTACTTAGAAATGGAGTTTATACCAAACGACCCAAGACCCTACTTGCTATGTGCAACAGCTGCCTAATAGAAGGTGTCTTCGCTAAAGTGTGGACAGAATAAAGGCTAGTTCTTATCAGCAAGGGTAAGGGCGACCATTGCCGTACAGATCATTGCATGCTGGACACAGAAAAAAAAATTATTCGAAAGGCTCATCAACCCAAGACTTGACGAGGCGAGCAAGTGTAAGGGCGACCATTGCCGTACAGATCATTGCTGGACACAGAAGAAACAATTATTCGAACGGCTCATTAACCCAAAACTTGACGATGCTATCAGGACTGTTGAGGGTCGATTCGCAGAGACAATACGAATTTAGACCTGGAAAATCGACACGTGAAGCCTTAATGCGTCTTACAGACTATAAGTTTTTCCAAGACTTGACGAGGCTATCAGGACTGTTGAGGGTCGATTCGCATAGACAATACGAATTTAGACCTGGAAAATCGACACGTGAAGCCTTAATGCGTCTTACAGACTATAAGTTTTTCCGGACGGAATGTCTGTATTTGTAAAGAATCTTACAGTGTATCCAATCGATACGAATTGTTGGCGATGACTAAATAATCGGCAAATGTGTTATCGATCACATAAACATGCAGCAGTATCGATTATGCCTTCAGACCTAACTTATAATGTGGCCAATATATGGGATAAGGAAGTATCAGACACCGTCTGGGCAACACAATAGGACAGTCACGCCTCAAGATTTATAATTCTACTAGCTGGATATTAAGAACGCTTTCAACACCCTAAGATGGGCAGAAATACTTGACGAGAATATGAAAAGGCTATCTCAAGGACCGAGTTTTGCGGAGGTAACCTCAGGGGCCGCACTAGGCTCAATCCTTGGAACAGATCTCTGGAACGCAACATACGACGAGATACTGAAAATACCCATGTCATATTATACATTCCTTGGTGGCTACGCTGATGACATATGTTAGGTTAGGTTATGTGGCAGCCCGGTGTATCAGGCTCACTTAGACTATTCAGTCCATTGTGATACCACAGTGGTGAACTTCTCTCTTATCACTGAGTGCTGCCCGATTCCATGCTAAGCTCAATGACAAGGAACCTCCTTTTTATAGCCGAGTCCGAACGGCGTTTCACATTCCAGTGAAACCACTTAGAGAAGCTTTGAAACCCTCAGAAATGTCACCAGCATTACTGAGGTGGGATAATCCACCGCTGAAAAACTTTTTGGTGTTCGGTCGAACCCACGACCTTGTGTATACAAGGCGGGCATGCTAACCATTGCACCACGGTGGCTCCCATGACATATGTTAGTCGCTGTGATAAAACCGAGAAATACTGAAGAGGCTCAACGCAAACTTCGCCAAACCATGATACGCGCCAAAGACTGGTTAGGCACACAAGGCTTACAAGTAGCCATGAAAAAAGAGCGAATTGCTAGTACTAACTAGACGACATCTGCCTCTAGAAATAGAGATGCACATTGACGACATGATAATCCCGACGAAGCAGTCAATCAAGTACTTGGGACTAAGGCTGGAGTCGAAGCTAACGTACACCAAGCAGATAGAGTACGCATCGGAGAAAGCAGCTACGATAACTTCTCGACTGAGCAGGCTGATGGCAAATATAGGAGGTCCCCTTCCAAGCAGAAGAAGGATACTCATGAAGATGACTAAGAGTATACTCCTTCATGGATGTGAGATCTGGGCCTCGAGAAAATCTGGGATCGAGAACAGGAACTCTGAGAATTACTTCAGCAGGAACAATCCCAATAGATATCAAGGCGATTGAGCGGCAAAAGGAGGCTAAACAACAAGGAGAAATGCAGCTCAGAGAAATGTATTTGCGAAGATGAAGAAGATGTCGCGGATGATGCCGAGCATACGTTCTTTAGATGTAGCCGATGGCAGAGCGACGAATAGCGCTAGAAGATGAAATTGGACATGTCTCACCGAGAGATAAAATCCAGAAGATGGTACAGAGTGCGAAGAACTGGGAGTCCATAGGGTGATTTGTGGAGCACGTTCTCCGCAGGAAAAAGATTGACATGGACACTACAATATGAGTAACGTACACAGAAAAAAATTTCACGAAAATTTTTCCAATTAAAATTTGAATTGACTTTTAAAAAATATTCAATTAAAAATTTAATTGATTCAACAAATTTTTTAATTGAAACAAAAATCAATCACAAAAATAATAGTATCAATTAATTTTTTAATTGGATCAATTAACTTTTTATTTGACCTTCAATTAATTTTTTAATTGATACTATTATTTCTGTGATTGAAGACATTTCAATTAAAAATTAATTGGATCAATTAATTTCGTGATTGAATCAGAAATTTTTTTTGTGTGTAGGCTTGGATCTGTATGCGACCTAGAAGGAGATGGTCACGAACAACGTGCGGTCCCCTTCGAAGCAATTCTAAAACGGTTTCGAAGTGGTAATCATACCCCGGAGGAAGAGGAATGGGTTTTTAGCCCGTATCCATTTGGAGTTTGTGGATACACTATCAGGTTCATAAGACATTTTCCTACCCTTAGCTGCAAAAAAATTAAATTGTTGTTTTATAATATTGTTTCTAGTATACTTATTTGTAATACTTAAAATATGTGTTGGCATCTCATTCAGAGTGTGAGGTAAAGCAACCACTAGTGAATAATTCCCATAGTCATTTTTAAAACTGGGAACTGTATACCGTCCTTCTCTTTTTCTTCGTGTGTTCTGGGGATGATTGGTTCGCTTCATCAATGTCGAATCTTCGCCTAATTCATTGCTTATTGTTGTAATGTAAAGTTGAACTATATATGGACATAGGTTAGGGACATTTTAGCTTTTGATCATAATCGATGTTCATATAAAAAGTGTCCCACGCTGAGAGTATGACCAAGAAAAATCTAACCGAAAATCATAAATCATACGCCTTTTACAGTTTCTCTTAATTCTGGCAAACTTCTGTCATTGCATTAATGTTTAAATTTCCTTGGCGATCTGATACTTCTGCCCATCATAGCTCTTTCAATTTATATTCCATTAAAAACTTCATCATTGGCTCATTACTTCTGGGCATTCACTTCGATGCGGTAGAAAAATAGACTAACTTTCTTTTCGCTTGTTCAACACAAACCCTCAGCAAATTGCATGACTTCCATAGAAATCAGAACAAGCTGTTTTTTTTTTTGTTTTCTGGTAGTTCGCGAAAGTAGAATAAGTAAAGTTAATGCTGCATAAAATCCAAGGATGATAGGGAGTAAGGAACTTTCAACAATAACCAAATAGAAACCAACAACGACGAGAAGAAGAAGAAGAAAGTATTTTCATGGTTTGACTTGGATTAAAGGGAAAACAAGAACAAGTAAAAACACTTAAGATCTATGGTTAGCAAAGTTTAAATTTGGCTAACCGAGCATCATCATCGTTTTATGTTGCAGCTGCATCAGCCAACTGCAACACCAACTTAACACAACCACATCATTAGACCCTACAATCGCTACAATGGTTCAGGGTATTATTAGTTTGGGTATGCATTTGATAAAGTTATGTTGGAAAGAGGATCAAGGATCCATGTTTTAGGTTAGGTTATGTATAGTGGAAGCCCGTTTGTTTAGGCTCACTTACGCTATTCAGTCCACAATGGGTGATGATTAGCTCAATGAAAAACATCCTGGGGGTTAACATGCACATTTTTCTTATCACTTTTTCATGACGAAGCTGCAAACTGTTTAACCAATATATCTAAAGGCAATAGATGCAGTATAGCATTAAGGGAATCTGTAGCTATCTTAATAAAAACTTTCTAGGATGCCGTGTGATGAGGCAATTATTTTTCCTCTCCATTTTTGCAATATTGAGTATGGAGTCTATTCTCTCCAGAATAACACCGAGGTATTTTGCGCAATAAACAACATGAATGTGTGAATGACATAAATACTCAGTCGCTGCTGCTACGAGTCCGTCAGTTCATCCAATACACAATTCTGGGATTTAGCTACCATCTGTTCGCTACTACCCTTTAGCATAAGTACACTGCTTCTCCAGCTTCTTGTCATGTTTTCTATACTGCGTTTAGAGTACAGCTCTTTTTCCACCCTAAGCATATTGCGCAATCACTGAGTCGCTTCTGCTATGTCCGTCTGTCCATCCAATACACAATTCTGGGAGTTAGTCACCATCTTTTCGCTACTGCCTTTAGTAAGAGTACACAACGACTGTGGCTCCTCGCCATGTTTGCAGCATTGGGTTTAGGGTCCAACTTTCTCTCCACTATAACTTCTATGTATTTTGCGAAATCACCAGAGCGAATATCAAAATCCCACTAATTTTCAATCGCTCTTGCTATGTCCGTCCGGCCATCACAATTCTGAGTTTTAGTTCCGATTATTTCGTCATTGCTCTGTAGCAAGAGTACACGACTATGGGTGCTCCCATTAAACTCCGAGGTATTTTGCATAATCAAGAAATGACTCTCAAAATCATCTAAATGTCCGTCCATCCATTCAATACACAATTCAGCGATTTAGTTCCCATTATTTTCCTATTGCCCTTTAGCGAAAATACTCGATTATTTCCTCGCATTTTTCCCATATTGATTTTATAGTCCAGCTTTCTCTCCACTATAATTTGAAGTATTCTGCGCACTCGGAATATAAAAATCACTCAAACTGTGAGTCGCTCTTGCTATGTCCGTCCGTACATCCAATAGAAAAATCTGGGACCTAGTAACCTGCAGTTCGCTCCTGCCCTTTAGCAGCAGTATACATTTATTCTGGCTGCTCAGATGTATTCCGCAGTATTTGGTCCATTCACCAAAGGAAATAGTAATATCACCCAAATTTTGAGAGGCTCTTACTATGTCCGTCCGTTCATCCAATATACAATTCTGGAATTCTAGAACTTAACAGGTTGGCTGATAAGTCCCCGGTCTAACAAAGAAAAATTGTCAAAATTCGTTTTTATTATTCAACATAGTTCCCTTCAAGAGCGATACAACGATTATAACGACCTTCCAATTTTTTGATACCATTTTGGTAGTACTCCTTCGGTTTTGCCTCAAAATAGGCCTCAGTTTCGGCCATCACCACTTCATTGCAGCCAAATTTGTTCCCTGCGAGCATCCTTTTGAGGTCTGAGAACAGGAAAAAGTCGCTGGGGGCGAGATCTGAGAATACGGTGGGTGGGGAAGCAATTCGAAGCCTAATTCATGAATTTTTGCCATCGTTCTCAATGACTTGTGGCACGGTGCGTTGTCTTGGTGGAACAACACTTTTTTCTTCTTCATATGGGGCCGTTTTGCCGCGATTTCGACCTTCAAACGCTCCAATAACGCCATATAATCGTCACTGTTGATGATTTTTCCCTTCTCAAGATAATCGATAAAAATTATTCCATGCGCATCCCAAAAAACAGAGGCCATTACTTTGCCAGCGGACTTTTGAGTCTTTCCACGCTTCGGAGACGGTTCACCGGTCACTGTCCACTCAGCCGACTGTCGATTGGACTCAGGAGTGTAGTGATGGAGCCATGTTTCATCCATTGTCACATATCGACGGAAAAACTCGGGTGTATTACGAGTTAACAGCTGCAAACACCGCTCAGAATCATCAACACGTTGTTGTTTTTTGTCAAATGTGAGCTCGTGCGTCACCCATTTTGCACAGAGCTTCCGCATATCCAAATATTGATGAATGATATGACCAACACGTTCCTTTGATATATTTAAGGCCTCTGCTAAATATCTCGATCAACTTCACTTTACGGTCATTCAAAATCGTTTTGTGGATTTTTTTGATGTTTTCTTCGGTAACGACCTCTTTCGGGCGTCCACTGCGTTCACCGTCCTCCATGCGCTTGAATTTTGCATACCAATCAATTCCCTGGGGCAGAGTCCGGAAACTCATTATCAAGCCAAGTTTTTGCTTCCACCGTATTTTTCCCCTTCAGAAAACAGTATTTTATCAAAACACGAAATTCCTTTTTTTCCATTTTTTTCACAATAACAAGAGTTGCTTCACAAAAGACGCTCTATCTCATAAACTAATTGACTTACAGACGTCAAATTTTGACACAAATCATTTGAAGGTTGGTACTATATAAAACTAATATGCATTTAATACTAGCGACGCCATCTATGTGTCTGACCGGGGACTTCTCAGCCAACCTGTTAGTTCTCATATTGGCCTTTAGCATAAGTACACGTTAATTTTGCTATATTAAGTTTAGACTTCAGCTTTCACACCACTACAACTCCGAGATATTTTGCGCAATCATTAAAATTTATATCAAGGTTAGGTTAGGTTAGGTTATGTGGCAGCCCGATGTATCAGGCTCACTTAGACTATTCAGTCCATTGTGATACCACAGTGGTGAACTTCTCTCTTATCGCAGAGTGCTGCCCGATTCCATGTTAAGCTCAATGACAAGGGACCTCCTTTTTATAGCCGAGTCCGAACGGCGTTCCACATTCCAGTGAAACCACTTAGAGAAACTTTGAAACCCTCAGAAATGTCACCAGCATTACTGAGGTGGGATAATCCACCGCTGAAAAACTTTTTGGTGTTCGGTCGTAGCAGGAATCGAACCCACGACCTTGTGTATGCAAGGCGGGCATGCTAACCATTGCACCACGGTGGCTCCCTAAAAATTTATATCAAAATCATCCGAATTCTGAGTCGCTCCTGCTATGTCCGTCCGTCCAACCAATACACAATTCTGAGATTTAGTCCCGATTATTTCGTTATTGCTCTTTCCCACACTGTTAGAAAAATATGTTTTTCATATGTTCCGATATAAACAAAATGTGTTTCGGGCACAATTTTTAAACACAATATATTTAAGTGCCAACATGTAATGTTCCTAAACTAACACTAAATGTTTGGGACACATATGTTAATATGTTAAAATATATTATGTTTGGGGTATGAATGTTTCATAAAAATAATATGTGTGAATGTAAACATATATAAATTTACAAATTTCGAGCAAACATATATATGTTTACAATTTCTGTGAAACGGTTGTATGTTGTTTCGGAAATCTGCTTTATGATAAGGCCAAATATTTTATATGCTTAAGTCTAAATATTATATAATTTGAATATTAGAATGAGTATTCGGAGTAAAGAGAATAGACATTCGGAACCAAGAGCATAGAGATTTGAAAAAAAAACAGCATGTGTTTTCGCCTTGAGAGGAGAATTTTATGTATGTGGGGACTGTAAATTTTTAATAACCCACATTTCGAAGTTTCATTATAAAAATTTTATATAGTATAAATGTCTAAATTGCAAAAAAATTGGTTCGGTCGGAGCAGGAATTGAACCCACGACCCTTTGCATGCAAGGCAGACATGCTCGTGGGCGCTGCAAAGTATGCTATATAAATGTAACTTGTAACGATAATTGTCTACTGGTGACTATAACTACTACGTAGCCCAGTGGATAGTGTGTTGGCTTACAAACTGTATGGGCCTCGGTTCGATTCTCCGCCCAGGCGAAAGGTAAAATTAAAAAAAAAAAAATATATAAAATTGAATAATTTCTTCAACATTATTTGTATTACAGAAAAAGGTGCCAAGAACTAAAAATTTCGTGGAAGTGAAAATCATGTGAGGGAATGATCACAATCGTCTTTGGGGAAAATTCTTCCAAGCATATAATATTTTTGGGCTCAGAATGCTTCCAAACATATAATATGTTCACAAAAAACAAACATATTAATATTTCGGCAGTATCCAATAATATATGTGCTTCCTGCAAAATATGTTTGGAACATATGTTAAAGAAGCGATTTTTTTTTGAGGGTGCATAAGTATACAGCTGGCTTCCCACCAAGCTTTCAATATAGAATTTAAAGTCTTTCTAATATAACTCCCAGCTATTTTGCGCAATCACCTATTCTCAATCACCCATACATTAAGTCGATCATGCAATGTACGTTCGTCCATTCAATACGCAGTTCTTGGATTTAGTCACTACCTTTTCGCTTCTGCCCTTTAGCATAAGTACACTACTAATCTGGCTTCTTATCAGTTTTTCAATGTTGACTCTATAACTCATACGTATTTTTGTCCATCAATAGAGCGAATATCAAAATCATGCAAATTTCGAATCGCTCTTCCAGCCGTCCGTCCATCCAATATAGAGTTCTTGAACTTTGTCGTCATTATTTCCCTATTGCCCTTTAGCAAAAGAACACTACTTCTGTTGTTCATGCCATTTTGTCATTATAGAGTTTAAAGACCAGATTTCTCTTCACTGTAACTCGCAGGTATTTTGTGCAATATCCAAGAAGAACATCAAAGTCATCTAAATTCCGAGTCGTTTCTGCTATTTCCGTCCGTTCATCCTAATATTTTGTTTAAATCATGATGGCTTCGACCATAGTTGAACCCCTTCTTGGCTCCCATATTCATTTTAGTCTCAAATACGATACGGTATTAAAAAGTCGACCTAGTCCTTTTTGGAATGTTCCCTATTTATTTTTAGCATTACCATTGTAGCCTTCATACAGCTTAACTTGTATATTTTCTGTGTGGAATGTAAACAAAAGAAGACAATAGACCAAAATTTCTCTCCACCAAGAATTGCCATGGTTTTGTGGTATAGTTCTAACCCATTTTTGTTTGTTTTTTTTTTTTTTGTTTCCTAGAAATTTTCAATTTGCGTATGTGTGTGTGTGTGTGGTTTAAGTTTTAGCAGACTTAACAATCGCAAAAGGCAATAGAACCCTCATGCTATGTATTTCTTCTCAAGATCTTGTATAGATTTGAGGGTTTTGTTTAACCATAATGGCTTCTTCATTGCCTTTTCTCGCTCTCAGTTTGCTTTCGAAGCCATAATGATACATAAAGACCGTAAAAGGTTAACAACAAATTGGTTTTGCAGATTTTGTTGATTTTTTCATTGTTTGTTTTGGTCATTACCAAAATTATTCTTAAAGATTGGTGTTGAACATCAAATACCTAAAAATAAAAAAAGAAGAACCAACCAAAGAAATATTAACATATAGCCCTTTAGAAAAAACAAAGAAGATTATGTCGACCGCAAGAAACAACGAAAAGTCATTAGATTAAGTAAAGCCATTCTAAATGAAATGGCATGAACCACAATATTTATTGCGCAAAATGTCATTTGAACGGAGTAGACATCATCTTGAAAAATGTTAAGATTTTCGATAGGAAATCTAATCCAGCTGTAAGATTTCTTATATAAAATCCAATTCAATTGCACTGATTTAAAGATTTTCTGTTTTTATAACTCAGCCTAGCTGATATTTAATAGCAGCTTTAATTTAGGTGGGCTGAATTAGAAAATTGCTGTAGTAAATCTAATTCAGCTGTCCACAATTCAAAAATTTTCTATTTTCTATATAATTCAGCTGTACTTAATTATAGAAAATCTAATTCAGTAACCCTCAATGAAAGATTGGCTATAGAAAATCTAATTCAGCTGTCCCGAATTAAAGATTTTCTATAAAAAAAATCTAATTCAGCTGTCCTGAATTAAAGATTTACTATATAAAATCTAATTCAGCTGTCCCGAATTATAAATTTTCTATAGAAAATATAATTCAGCTGTCTTGAATGAAAGATTTTCTATAGAAAATCTAATTCTGCTTTACTGAATTAAAAATTTTCTATAGAACATCAAATTCAGCTCAACTGAATTAAATTTTCTATAGAACACCTAATTAAGCTGCATCGAATTGAAGATTTTCGATAGAAACTATAATTTATTTTTACTAAATGAAAGATTCTCTACAGAAAATCTAATTCAGCTGCACTGAATTAAATATTTTCTAAAGAAAATCTAACTCAGTTCAACTAAAATAAATTTTCTATAGAAAACCTAATTAAGCTTCACGGAATTAAAGATTTTAAAGCAAAGGCCGAATAAATACGTGAATAATTCAGTTTGACAAAATTTTCTATAGCAATAAAATTTGACAACATTTTCTATAGAAATAAAATTTTGACAAAATTTTCTATAGAAATAAAATTTTGACAAAATGTTGTATATTAATAAAATTTTGACAAAATTTTTTATAGTAATAAAGTTTTTGAAAAAATTTTCTACAGAAATAAAATCTTGACAAAATCTTCTATAGTAATAAAATTTAAAAAAAAAAATTTTACAGTAATAAAATTTTGACAATATTTTCTATAGAAATCAAATTTTTGTAGATTATTGTTGGAGATCGGCTATATATAACTATAGACCGATATGGACCAATTTTGGCATGGTTGTTAGCGGCCATATACTAGCGCAATGTACCAAATTTCACCACGTACCAAATTTCAACCGGGTCGGATGAATTTTGCTCCTCCCATAGCTAAGGAGGTCAAATCGGTTTAAATGGGTGTTATATATGTAATTAAGACTATAGAACATCAAATTCAGCTCAACTGAATTAAATTTTCTATAGAACACCTAATTAAGCTGCACCGACTTAAAGATTTTCGATAGAAAATATAATTTATCTTTACTAAATGAAAGATTCTCTACAGAAAATCTAATTCAGCTGCACTGAATTAAACATTTTCTAAAGAAAATCTAACTCAGTTCAACTAAAATAAATTTTCTATAGAAAACCTAATTAAGCTTCACGGAATTAAAGATTTTCTATAGTAAATATATTATTCAATGCAGCTAAATTTGATCCATAGAAAATATATTATTCAGAAAAGCTGAATTAGATTTTCTACAGAAAATCTTTAATTGGGGACAGCTGAATTAGATTTTCTATACAACATCTTCAATTCAGGACAGCTGAATTAAATTTTCTATAGAAAATCTTTCATTCAGAATTGCTGAATTAAAATTTAACCTAATTCATCTCAACTGAATTAAAGATTTAATTAAAGAAAATTTAATTCAGCTCAACTGAATTAAATTTTCTATTGAAAACCTAATTAAGCTGCACCAAAATAAAAATTTTCGATAGAAAGTATAATTTATCTTTACTAAATTAAAGATTCTCTATAGAAAACCTAATTCAGCTGTACAACTGAATTAAAGATTTTCTATAGAAAATCTAATTCAGCTCAACTGAATTAAATTTTCTATTGAAAACCTAATTAAGCTGCACCAAAATAAAAATTTTCGATAGAAAGTATAATTTATCTTTACTGAATTAAAGATTCTCTATAGGAAATCTAATTCAGCTGTACTGAATTAAAAATTTTCTATAAAAAATCTAATTCTGCTGTTCTGAATTAAAGATTTGCTATAGCAAATCTAACTACCCAGCAAAAAAGCGTCGCCAAAAAATAATGAAAATGTTCTTTTGGGATCCGGAAGTGGTGCATAATTGACGCAGAAGCGATGAATTTAACATGGGCTTGTCATAGGACGGAAGTTCTCCATTTCAACAGCCGTTGCACTGAATTTGCATCACTTCTTTAGGTGTAATCCGAATTCAGTGTTTTGGATGTAAATTAAAAAATTCTGTTATATTTTGTCAAATAAATAATTTTTATAATTTTTTATAATTTTTAATGGATTCTAACGCTTGTTGGAAACGTTTGACCTCAAATATTTTCAAAAATTCACATTTTTTTCAGATTGAATTTAGCATTTTTTTCGACAAAATTTAAATTATTTGTACCATTCTATGAATTCTTAATCTGTTTTTAACCTATTTGAAACAAAAAAGTTAAAATTACCCATTAAAAGTATGAACAAATCAAGTTATAAAAAATTGAATTAAAAGAACTTCCTGGGTAGTTAAAATAAAGAACATCAATGGGAGTGCATCTTCTGGAAGTGCTTTTAAAGCTGTGCCTTTGGAAGAACTTCCAATTTTTTTTGCTGGGTAGTTAAAGATTTTCTATCTTTAATTCAGCCTGACTGTATGTATATAGTTCAGATGTAAAAAACAAAAGATTTTATATAGAAAATCATGTTCAGCAGTAATACACAGCCAGATTCAATATCTGGCTGTGTATTACAGTTTCTACAGAAAATCTAATTCAGCTGAGGCTGACTTAAAGAGTTGTTTATAGAAAATTTTATTCGGCCAAGCTGAGTTAGATATTTGCTATAGAAAATTTAATTCAGCCAGGCTGAATTAAAGATTTTCGATAGAAAATTTTGTCTTAAGGTAAAGATTTTCTATAGAAACATTTATTCATCCACGTTTTCTTTAAATTTTTTTTAATTACCATAATTGTTGGTTATCCTTAAAGGGATCACATTTATGTGTATCACTGTATTTAACCCTTTTTGCCTTAACGCTGTTCTCTCTTGTGTTATGACTTTCACATGTTTTATCCGCCGCTTGTTTTTTGAGCCACAGTTCATAAAACTTCTACTTGATTTCAATTATCCTCCTAATTTTGCTATACAAAATTTAATTCAGTCAGGCTGAATTAAAGTCTTTCTATGGAAAGTTTTATTCAGACAGGCTGAATTAAAGATTTTCGATAGAAAATTTTATCTTAAGGTAAAGATTTTCTATAGAAAAATTTATTCTGCTAGGCTAAATTTAAGATTTTCTATAGAAAAATTTTTTCATCCATGTTTTCTTTAGAACATTTTTTAATTACCATAATTTTTGGTTATCCTGAAAAGCATCACATTTATCTGTATCACTGTATTTAACCTTTTTTGCCTTAACGCTGTTCCCTCTTGTGTTATGACTTTCACAACTTTTATCCGCCGCTTGTTTTTTTTTTTTGAGCCACAGTTCATAAAACTTCTACTTGATTTCAATTATCCTCCTATTTTTACTCCTTACCAGATGCACAGCATTCATTATCGAAAATCTTTAGTGCTCGAACTTTTTCTATGGGCGGGCACTTGCTACCCGAACCCAACGCACGCACACACACACAATTATTTGCTTTATTTATGCGAGAGTGGAAAAGGAAAAAACGAGGTTAACTTTTACAACGACCATTGTTGACAAACCCTTCAACTTGTCGCTCTTTTACACATGGGACTATGAAGTGAACTGCTAAATTGCTTTAGCTGAGCTTTTTTTCGTAAGAGCTGTTGGGGTTATTGTCGGTTTATTTTTAAGCTCGGGTAACATTGGTAGTGTATGGTAGTAGGGGGGTTGATGTCGCGGCAGTGATCTCGTTATGAGGTTTATATTGCTCATAATCGCGTAGAACATTTGTTTGTATTACGTAACGCAATGTACATGAGAGTGATGTGTGAGTTTGTATGCATGAGTTCCTATGATGGCATGCGAAGCCATTTCTATAAAATACCTTAATAAATGTCAACAACAGTAATTAATTTATATGTACACAGAAACAAAAGTGTTGCAATTGAAAAGTTGATTGAAACGTTTTCAATCAGAAAAGAATTGATAATGTTTAAAATTTTTAATTAATACATTAATTATTCTAATTAGAAACAAGTAAGTAAAGTCTAAAGTCGGGCGGGGCCGACTATATTATACCCTTCACCCCTATGTAGGCCAAAATTTGTGTTACCATCTCAACTACTTCACATTTGCTGGAAGCTGTATAAAGGAGACAATTTTTTTACTTCTACAAAATCTCTAGAATTAAAATTTAAATCGGCTAACGCTACCCAGTTAATTGGAGGAAACTTCCATTGAAAATGGGTCGAAAATGTGTAACAGTCTACCATATTTCCCCATGTCTGGTGTACGTATATATGGGAGCTATATATAATCTGAACCGATTTTCTGCTATCCCCCCTGGTCATATGAGTGCAAATCGGACGGAAGATATATAAGGGAGCCATATCTAAATCTGAACCGATTTCAACCAAATTTGGCACAATTAACGATACTACTAAACGTACTCCTTGTGCGAAATTTGAAGCAAATCACGGCAAAACCCTGGATTTTGAGGCCATATAAGTTCAAATCGGACGAAAGATATATATGGAAGCTATATCTAAATCTGAATCGATTTTGACCATATTTGGCACATACAATAGTATCGTTAAAAGTACCGCTTGTACAAAATTTGAAATAAGTCAGGGCAAAACTCTGGCTTTTGAGACCATATAAGTCCAAATCGGGCGAAAGATATATATGTGAGCTATATCTAAATCTGAACCGATTTTAAAAAAAAATTTGACACACTTAACTATACTATTAAACGTACCCCTTATGCAAAATTTGAAGCAAATCACGGCAAAACTCTGGCTTTTGTGGCCATATAAGTTCAAATCGGTCGAAAGATATATATGGGAGCTATATCTAAATTTCAACCGATTTCAATCAAATTTACCAAGCATTGGTAGAATGTCAATTCTACCCTCTGTGCAAAATTTCACGAAGATCGGTAGTAAACTTTGGCCTCTGTGGTCATATGGGTCTAAATCGGACGAAAGATATATATGGGAGCTATATCTAAATCTGAACCGATTTGGCTGATATTTTACAAGATTTTCGAGATTCATAAAATATTTGGATGTACGGTATTTCAAGAAAATCGGTTGTGAAACACGCTAACTATGACCAAATCAGGGATATATATATATGACAGCTATATCTAAATCTGAACCGATTTTTTCCAAAACCAATAGCGATTGTCTCTGTCCCAAGAAACAGCCCTATGCCAAATTTGAGGACGATCGGACTTAAATTGCGAGTTGAACTTTGTGCACAAAATTACATATACAGACAGACGGACGGACAGACAGACAGACAGACGGACATCGCTAAATCGACTCAGAATTTAATTCTAAGCCGATCGGTATACTAAAAGATGGGTCTATGACCACTATTTCTTAGCGTTACATACAAATGCACAAACTTATTATACCCTGTACCACAGTAGTGGTGAAGGGTATAAAAATATCACCAAAATATATTGCCGATTAAAAAGTTGATTAAAGTTGAAGACGCAATCAATAATCAAGTTCTAAAATCCAATTATAACAAGTATATATGGCCGTAAGTTCGGTCAGGCCGAATCTTATGTATCCTCCACCATGGATTGCATAGAAACTTGTACTAAAGACTGTCATCCACAATCGAATTACTTTGGTTGCGGTAACACTTGCCCATGGCAAGGTATCTTAAAACATTTTAACACCGTGTTCAATTGTAAGTTAAGTTAGTCCATATGGGGTATATATTAAACAAAAAAAGGCCGAATAAATACGTAAATAATTCAGTTTGACAAAATTTTCTATAGCAATAAAATTTGACAACATTTTCTATAGAAAAAAAATTTTGTTGTTGTTTTTTATTTCAGCTTAAAACCATACATTGACTAAACTACAAGAGTAGCTTAACCAACAGAGGAAAAGAATGTTTGTCAAATTTATTTGGGCAAAGCCCTATAGACTGCAAGATGGTTGGATGGACGCACGTTTCGGAATTACCACATTCCTCATCAGCATCCTCTACTTGCAGCAAAACTATCAACCAATTATCAGAATAAATTCAGGCAAAATTTTCTATAGAAATAAAATTTTGACAAAATTTTGTATATTAATAAAATTTTGACAAAATTTTTTATAGAAATAAAATTTTGACAAAATTTTCTACAGAAATAAAATCTTGACAAAATTTCTATAGTAATAAAATTTTTACAATATTTTCTATAGAAATCAAATTTTTGTAGATTATTTTTGGGGATCGGCTATATATAACTATAGACCGATATGGACCAATTTTGGCTTGGTTGCTAGCGGCCATATATTAGCGCAATGTACCAAATTTCAACACGTACCAAATTTCAACCGGGTCGGATGAATTTTGCTCCTCCAATAGCTATGGAGGTCAAATCTGGGAATCGGTTTAAATGGGGGTTATATATGTAATTAAGACCGGTATGGACCCATTTTTGCATAGTTGTTAGAGACCATATGCTAACACCACGTACCAAATTTCAACCGGATCGGGTGAATTTTGCTCTTCCAAGGGGCTCCGGAGGCCAAATCTGGGGATCGGTTTATATGGGGGCTACATATAATTATGGACAGATATGGACCAATTCCTGCATGGTTGTCAAAGACCATATAATAACACCACGTACCAAATTTCAACCGAATTGGATGAATTTTGCTTATCCATGAGGCTCCGGAGGACAAATCTGGAGATTGGTTTATATGAGGGCTATATATAATTATGGACCGATGTGGACCAATTTTGACATGGTTGTTAGAGACCATATACTAACACCAAATCTGGGGATCGGTTTATATGGGGGCTACATATAATTATGAACATATATGGACCAATTCCTGCATGGTTGTCAGAGACCATATACTAACACCACGTACCAAATTTCAACCGAATTGGATTAATTTTGCTTATCCATGAGACTCCGGAGGTCAAATCTGGGGATTGGTTTATATGAGGGCTATATATAATTATGGATCGATGTGAACCAATTTTGACATGGTTGTTAGAGACCATATACTAACACCATGTACCAAATTTCAACTGGATCGGATGAAATTTGCTTCTCTTACAGGCTTCGCAAGCCAAATCTGGGGATCGGTTTATATGGGGGCTATACGTAAAAGTGATCCGATATTGCCCATTTGCAATACCATCCGACCTACATCAATAACAACTACTTGTGCCAAGTTTCAAGTCGATAGCTTGTTTCGTTCGGAAGTCTCAACAGACGGACGGACGGACGGAGATGCTTAGATCGACTCAGAATTTCACCACGACCCAGAATATATATACGTTATGGGGTCTTAGAGCAATATTTCGATGTGTTACAAACGGAATGACAAAGTTAATATACCCCCATCCTATGGTGGAGGGTATAAAAACAATGAATTCGGATCACTCTTTAGGAAGTGATGCAAACTCAGTGCAACGCCTGTTGAAATGGTGGACATTCATTCTATGACAAGCCTATGTTAAATTCATCGCTTCTGCGCCAATTTTGCACCACTTCCGGATCCAAAAAGAACATTTTCACTACTTTCATGGCAACGCTTTTTTTACTGGGAGAAAGTTCATTTGGAAGAGTTTCATCCAGCAAAAAAATTTGAAGTTGTTTTAAAGGCACAACTTTAAAAGCCCTTCCAAAAATGTCCTTCCAAAGATGTTCTTTATTTTGACTACACAGGAAATTCTTTCAATTCAATTTTTTGTAACTCCTTTCTTCATATTTTTAATGGGTAATTTTACCTTTCTAAACCCATTCTGGAAAAATTGCGAATGACCCGTTTTTACCACAGCTATAAAATTTGAAAGGGGTTATTTAAAATTCTTAACAAAAAGTTGGGCAGAGGGTGGTGTCTTCCATCCTGGATCATTCTCAACATTTCCTATGAATTTCAAGGGTGATATCCCTTCCCTCAACATAACATACTAGACAATAAGAAGATGATGCCTCTCCGGAACATGTGCTTTTTGAGTTTTTTGCTTAAATAAGTCTGGCAAAAAGGATCTTCACATATCTTGCATACTATTGGGCAAGGGGGAGATTCCCATCCCCCTTCCAAATTTAAAGAAATCAGCTACCTCATATTAATTCCATAACCTACTCCACGCCCACTGTAAATTTAAAGTAAAATACTTTTTTCGAGATACCGGCCAGCAGCCTTAAAGTGAGAATTTTTTCTAGGAGCTTTCTTCAAAACAGTGAAAATTCATCGGCACTGTACATCTGAGAATATCTATCTCTGTCATTTTCTTATGATGTTTCTTAATAAACAGCTGAACAGCTTTCTCATTATTGGACAATTTCTCTTATTTTTTAAAATTGTATACGAATGTAGCAAAGACATTCATTGTTTGCCCTGATCTTTAGATCATATCCTAAATACTCAAAACTCAATAAGTATTATTTAAGGTAATTCTAAGGGGCCATTTTTTTTTACTGGCAGTTTTCCCTGTTTCCAAAAGAGGACTGCTAACCATTACACCATTATTTCTTATTTTACGAGGTGATCATCGAATTTTGATTATTTCGGTTCCTATATTCTTCTCAATTCATTGTTTTTGAAATTTTGGCACACCATGAACACAAAAAGTATCCATTTTTATACCCTTCACCACTACTGTGGTACAGGGTATAATAAGTTTGTGCATTTGTATGTAACGCCAAGAAGGAGTAATCATAGACCAACCTTTTAGTATACCGATCGGCTTAGAATTAAATTCTGAGTCGATTTAACGATGTCCGTCTGTCTATCTGTCCGTCTGTCTGTCCGTCTGTCTGTCCGTCTGTCTGTCTGTCTGTCTGTCTGTCTGTCTGTTGATGTATTTTTGTGTGCAAAGTACAGCTCGCAGTTTTAGTCCGATTGTCCTAAAATTTGGTATAGGGTCCTGTTTCGGCTCAAAGACGATCCCTATTGATTTTGGAAAAAATCGGTTCAGATTTAGATATAGCTGCCATATATATTTTTCACCGATCTGGTCATAATTGGCGTGTATATCAACCGATCTTCCTCAAATTCCGTACATCCGAATATTTTATGAGTCTCGAAAAACTTGCAAAATATCAGCAAAATCGGTTCAGATTTAGATATAGCTCCCATACATAGCTTTCGCCCGATTTACACTCATTTGCCCACAGAGGCCAATTTTTTGCTCCGATTTAGTTGAAATTTTGCATAGGGAGTAGAATTAGCGTTGTAACTATGCGTGCCAAATTTGCTTGAAATCGGTTCAGATTTGGATATATCTCCCATATAAAGCTTTCGCCCGATTTACACTCATATGACCACAGAGGCCAATTTTTAACTCCGATTTAGTTGAAATTTTGCACAGGGAGTAGAATTAGCATTGTAGCTATGCGTGCCAAATTTGGTTGAAATCGGTTCAGATTTAGATATAGCTCCCATATATATGTTTTTCTGATTTCGACAAAAATGGTCAAAATACCAACATTTTCCTTGTAAAATCGCCACTGCTTAGTCGAAAAGTTGTAAAAATGACTCTAATTTTCCTAAACTTCTAATACATATATATCGAGCGATAAATCATAAATAAACTTTTTCGAAGTTTCCTTAAAATTGCTTCAGATTTAAACGTTTCCCATATTTATACCCTTCACCACTACTGTGGTACAGGGTATAATAAGTTTGTGCATTTGTATGTAACGCCAAGAAGGAGTAATCATAGACCAACCTTTTAGTATACCGATCGGCTTAGAATTAAATTCTGAGTCGATTTAGCAATGTCCGTCTGTCTGTCTGTCCGTCTGTCTGTCCGTCTGTCTGTTGATGTATTTTTGTGTGCAAAGTACAGCTCGCAGTTTTAGTCCGATTGTCCTAAAATTTGGTATAGGGTCCTGTTTCGGCTCAAAGACGATCCCTATTGATTTTGGAAAAAATCGGTTCAGATTTAGATATAGCTGCCATATATATTTTTCACCGATCTGGTCATAATTGGCGTGTATATCAACCGATCTTCCTCAAATTCCGTACATCCGAATATTTTATGAGTCTCGAAGAACTTGCAAAATATCAGCAAAATCGGTTCAGATTTAGATATAGCTCCCATACATAGCTTTCGCCCGATTTACACTCATTTGCCCACAGAGGCCAATTTTTTGCTCCGATTTAGTTGAAATTTTGCATAGGGAGTAGAATTAGCGTTGTAACTATGCGTGCCAAATTTGCTTGAAATCGGTTCAGATTTGGATATATCTCCCATATAAAGCTTTCGCCCGATTTACACTCATATGACCACAGAGGCCAATTTTTAACTCCGATTTAGTTGAAATTTTGCACAGGGAGTAGAATTAGCATTGTAGCTATGCGTGCCAAATTTGGTTGAAATCGGTTCAGATTTAGATATAGCTCCCATATATATGTTTTTCTGATTTCGACAAAAATGGTAAAGATACCAACATTTTCCTTGTAAAATCGCCACTGCTTAGTCGAAAAGTTGTAAAAATGACTCTAATTTTCCTAAACTTCTAATACATATATATCGAGCGATAAATCATAAATAAACTTTTTCGAAGTTTCCTTAAAATTGCTTCAGATTTAAACGTTTCCCATATTTATACCCTTCACCACTACTGTGGTACAGGGTATAATAAGTTTGTGCATTTGTATGTAACGCCAAGAAGGAGTAATCATAGACCAACCTTTTAGTATACCGATCGGCTTAGAATTAAATTCTGAGTCGATTTAGCGATGTCCGTCTGTCTGTCTGTCCGTCTGTCTGTCTGTCTGTTGATGTATTTTTGTGTGCAAAGTACAGCTCGCAGTTTTAGTCCGATTGTCCTAAAATTTGGTATAGGGTCCTGTTTCGGCTCAAAGACGATCCCTATTGATTTTGGAAAAAATCGGTTCAGATTTAGATATAGCTGCCATATATATTTTTCACCGATCTGGTCATAATTGGCGTGTATATCAACCGATCTTCCTCAAATTCCGTACATCCGAATATTTTATGAGTCTCGAAAAACTTGCAAAATATCAGCAAAATCGGTTCAGATTTAGATATAGCTCCCATACATAGCTTTCGCCCGATTTACACTCATTTGCCCACAGAGGCCAATTTTTTGCTCCGATTTAGTTGAAATTTTGCATAGGGAGTAGAATTAGCGTTGTAACTATGCGTGCCAAATTTGCTTGAAATCGGTTCAGATTTGGATATATCTCCCATATAAAGCTTTCGCCCGATTTACACTCATATGACCACAGAGGCAAATTTTTAACTCCGATTTAGTTGACATTTTGCACAAGGAGTAGAATTAGCATTGTAGCTATGCGTGCCAAATTTGGTTGAAATCGGTTCAGATTTAGATATAGCTCCCATATATATGTTTTTCTGATTTCGACAAAAATGGTAAAGATACCAACATTTTCCTTGTAAAATCGCCACTGCTTAGTCGAAAAGTTGTAAAAATGACTCTAATTTTCCTAAACTTCTAATACATATATATCGAGCGATAAATCATAAATAAACTTTTTCGAAGTTTCCTTAAAATTGCTTCAGATTTAAACGTTTCCCATATTTATACCCTTCACCACTACTGTGGTACAGGGTATAATAAGTTTGTGCATTTGTATGTAACGCCAAGAAGGAGTAATCATAGACCAACCTTTTAGTATACGGATCGGCTTAGAATTAAATTCTGAGTTGATTTAGCGATGTCCGTTTGTCTGTCTGTCCGTCTGTCTGTCCGTCTGTCTGTCTGTCTGTTGATGTATTTTTGTGTGCAAAGTACAGCTCGCAGTTTTAGTTCGATTGTCCTAAAATTTGGTATAGGGTCCTGTTTCGGCTCAAAGACGATCCCTATTGATTTTGGAAAAAATCGGTTCAGATTTAGATATAGCTGCCATATATATTTTTCGCCGATCTGGTCATAATTGGCGTGTATATCAACCGATCTTCCTCAAATTCCGTACATCCGAATATTTTATGGGTCTCGAAAAACTTGCAAAATACCAGCCAAATCGGTTCAGATTTGGATATATCTCCCATATATAGCTTTCGCCCGATTTACACTCATATGACCACAGAGGCCAATTTTTTGCTCCGATTTAGTTGAAATTTTGCACAGCGAGTAGAATTAGCATTGTAGCTATGCGTGCCAAATTTGGTTGAATTCGGTTCAGATTTAGATATAGCTCCCATATATATGTTTTTCTGATTTCGACAAAAATGGTCAAAATACCAACAATTTCCTTGTAAAATCGCCACTGCTTAGTCGCAAAGTTGTAAAAATGACTCTAATTTTCTAAACTTCTAATACATATATATCGAGCGATAAATCATAAATAAACTTTTGCAAAGTTTCCTTAAAATTGCTTCAGATTTAAATGTTTTCTATATTTTTTTACTACCATTGTGTTACACCCTAGTGCATTAGCCGACTTAAATTTTGAGTCTATAGATTTTGTAGAAGTCTATCAAATTCTTCCAGATCGAGTGATATTTAAATGTATGTATTTGGGACAAACCTTTATATATAGCCCCAAACACATTTGACGGATGTGATATGGTATCGAAAATTTAGATCTACAAAGTGGTGCAGGGTATAATATAGTCGGCCCCGCCCGACTTTAGACTTTCCTTACTGGTTTTTAATCTCTTTGGCACAATGTATAGCAATGAGTTTCATCATCCCTAATGTTCACTTTGTCTCGTTTGCCACTACTTAAGCTAAGAGATTGTACTACAACCACAACAACAACGCCAGTGACACTTTTACAGTGCGAAAGGTGAATTGAGGTTGTAATTTTGTACGTGTGTTGAGAATCTAATGGCTCACATCCGACAAACATAACCACTGTATTATTAGGTAAGTGTAACCATAACAGCGCACATACATACAAATGTCATGTTGTTTAAGAATTATACGTCGAGTACACCCATGCTGTGCTTGAATCTTCTCCCGTTCTCACCCTCTCTCTCTCACTCTCTGGTTACATATCAATTTAGGCGACCATAATAGTACTTTGAATGAATGAACAGTGTTGCCAACTCCCCAAGGCCAAAAAGCACCAAAAATATATTATAAATTCTAACATACCACCTTCCACCACAAAATCGAAAATTAAATGCTCTACTAAAAAAAAAAAAAAAAAAAAAAAAAAAAAAAAAAAAAAAACTTCCGAAGATGTATTATGAATTGAATTTTAAGAAGTTAAGGTGGGTATTAAGATTGAGATTAGCTGCTAAAATAGTCATTTCTTCACAATTACTTTTCTTTAATAATTCATTTTAAGGAATACAAACTTTGTGAAAATTTGCTTTTGGCTATTCCCCATTATAATAAATTTTGCAGTAATATGCATAATTTTATACCGTTTTACTGATATAGTTTTCACTTTAGCGGCAAAACTCGAACTTAGTACTCACCATTATGAACCGCTATTTAAGTATACACTTTGATCAGTTTTAATGCTTTCGTCCAATTCATTCATGTTTTTCAACTTTCAAAATATTAATATATGGAAGAAGTCTATTGCTTATTCCAATTCTGCGTGCTTTTGTGAATTTAATACAACGTTTTTAATGACATCTTTACCAAATTCAAAAATTCGCCACTCATCGTTCGACTTTCCTACAGAATACCATAAATAACAATATTAATTAAAAAAGAATCAATACCAACTTCATAACAATCAAATTCTATATTTGGCAATAAATTTGAGTTTCTTCGGCTCTTGAAAGTCTAATCAAAATTTTTGTATCAATTAAACTTAATACTGTTCAAAATAAAAAAGCACCAAAAGCACTAAATGAAAATGCCAGAAAGCACCAAGTTGGTGCTTTTTTTGAAAAGGCACCAAAAAGGCAATTTGGTGCTTTTTAGAAATCAAAAAGCACTAAATTTGGTGCTAAAAGCACCAAATTGGCAACACTGTGAATGAAAGTTTTATTTAACTGAGTTGTTCGTTATTTTTGCTCGGTACACAAGTGAGAACCTAAAGAGTTTGAACTTTAAGGACGGTAAGAATGTTGAAGTGATTGTATATATGTGTGTGTGTGGGTGGGTTTCAATGTTTGTGAGAATTGCGTAAATTTGTTCAGAAGATAAATGCAATCACAGTGGTTGCCGAATAGAGTAAGAGTCTATAGGGAAAGTCAAACATCGAACAGGCCCTTTTAATTATACCCTGCACCATTGTCTAGCGAACTGCCAAAATGGTCATTATATTAACGAAAATGTTATTTTGAATTAATTTCCTATTTATTTCGGAACAAAATCTTCAAAAATATTTTTATTTTTGTTTTTAATGTTAATTAATATAATTAATTAATTAATTTTTTTAAAACTTAAATATTTCTTGAATGACTTTTTGTAATTTGATTAAAAAATTAATTACGCTCATAAACCACGCTCAGACTCGGCTATAAAAAGCAGGCCCCTTGTCATTGAGCTAAACATAGAATTGGGCAGCACTCATTGAAAAGAGAGGTATCTTAATCGACTGGATTGTCTAAATGAACCTGAAATATAGGGATGCCTAACCTAACTTAATTCCGTCGGTTATCTTTTTATACCCTCCACCATAGGATGGGGGGTATATTAACTTTGTCATTCCGTTTGTAACACATCGAAATATTGCTCTAAGACCCCACAAAGTATATATATTCCGTTGAAATCACGCTAACTTCCGAACGAAACAAGCTATAGACTTGAAACTTGGCACAAGTAGTTGTTATTGATGTAGGTCGGATGGTATTGTAAATGGGCCATGTCGGTCCACTTTTACGAATAGCTCCCATATAAACCACCCCCAAATTTGGCTTGCGAATCCTCTAAGAGAAGGAAATTTCATCCGATCCGGCTGAAATTTGGTACATGGTGTTAGTATATGGTCTCTAACAACCATGCAAAACTTGGTCCACATCGGTCCATAATTATATATAGCCGCCATATAAACCGATCACCAGATTTGACCTCCGGAGCCTCTTGGAAGACCAAAATTCATCTGATTCAGTTCAAATTTGGTACGTGGTGTTAATATATGGCCTCAAACACCCATGCAAAAATTGGTCGAAATCGGCCCATAATTATATATAGGCCCCATATAAACCGATCCCCAGATTTGACCTCCGAAGCCCCTTGGAAGAGCAAAATTCATCCGATTCGGTTGAATTCTGGTACGTGATGTTAGTATATTGTATCCAACAACCATGCAGGAATTGGTTCATATCAGTCCATAATTATATATAGCTCCGATATAAACCGATCCCCAGATTTAGCTTGCGTGGCCTCTAAGAGAAGCAAATTTCATCCGATTCGGTTGAAATTTGGTACATTGTGCTAGTATATAGCCGTTAACAACCATGCCTAACTAGGTCCATATCGGTCTATAGTTATATATAGTCCTCAGATAAATCGATCCCCAATCACGCAAAGATTGGTCCATATCAAGTTCATAATTGCATATAGCCCCCACATAAGCGACCCCCATATTTCAATTCTGACTTTCTACGTATCGTGCAAAAAGTCCATATCGATTCGTAATTATTTGTAGACTTACCTATACATAACTTTTTGTCTAATATATACCACGTATGGACTAACTCACAATTTAGAAAACGATGTTAAGAAGTTTTAAGATACCATATCCCAAGTAATTCGATTGTGGATGACATTCTTTCGTAGAAGTTTCTACGCAATCCATGGTGGAGGGTACATAAGATTCGGCCTGGCCGAGCTTACGGCAGTATATACTTGTTATTTGATTACGTTTTCAGTTTCAATTCAATTGGAAATAGTTTTGTAATATTTGATATGTGGTAATTATATAAATCCACCCAATGTGCCATAAATTCATGAGATTTCCCTCATATGGCTATGTAAATTATGTTGTTAGTGTTCATGTAACCAATAGCACAAAAGAATTCCATTTGCGAGTACCACATATCACGGCTCTGCATGGTCCGTAATGGCGTGTGGGACGTAACTGAGAGCTTTCCAGAGTCAAGCTACATCATCATTAAACATTCCAATTATATGCAAAACTTTTCCCATCGTACAGGAGAAAAAAATGAATTTCAGGAAATATGCCAAGCTTTTGAAGAGATGCTCATTTGAATTTAAGGTGTAGCCGGAAGTGAAGTTCTCATGCATAATAACTCTAAATGTAATTAAAACTAGACCTCTATGGAGAATTGCTTCGACAGCGACCTATAGTAAGCTTAGGACTTACTTTTAATGAAGACAAATTGCCATCTACTGGTATAAGAGTGGATCTACGTACTTACTTCGTACTGTATGTACACAGTACACAGGCAGTTATATCATTATGGGTATGTAACATCCTTAGCTGAAGATGTCCTTTAAAGGAAATGCCTTATTAAGCATAGTTTTCAAAGAGAGTTTTATATAATTATTTCAGTGGCTGTCGAAGGTGCAGCATAGACTTCAGTAGGAACGAACACAGAGTGTAACCATTCACAAGGGGAGACATCAAGAATCTTAGGACGAAATCAAATTAAACTAAAATATTTTAAATTAAATTATTATTATTATTATTATTATTATTATTTTTTTTTTTTTGATGCGGGTAAGAGTAGGAAAATGCACCTGACAGTGTGTCCACCCGTGTGTCGGGCTCCAAATGGCTACCGGCTAAAAACCCATCCCTCTTCCCTCGGGGTATGATTATCATCTCGAAACCGCCTTCGCATTACTTCGAGGTGGTCCGTGATCACCTACTTCTTGTCCGCATCCATATTCCAGCTGACATTACTCATGTGATAGTGTCCTTGTCAATCTTTTTCCTGCGGAGAACGTGTTCTACAAATCGTCCTATGCCCTCTCAGTTCTTCTCACTCTGTAGCATCTTCTGGATAATATTTCTCGGAGAGACATGTTCATTTTCATCTTCTAGCGCTATCCGTCGTAAAGAATGTATGTTTGGCGTCATCCTTGACCTTTCCTTCTTCGTAAATACAGTTCTCTGAGCTGTATTTCCACATACAATACAGAGACTTTCGAAGTGTCTAGTGCTTTTTCGCATCAGTCCGTCTCTGTAGGGTCGACGCCCAGATCACACATCCATAGAGCAGTATACTGTTAGCCATCTTCATGAGTATCCTTCTTCTGCTTGGAAAAAGGTCTCCTATGTTTGCCATCAGCCTGCTCAGTCGCGACTATATCTTAGCAGTTTCTCCGTTGCGTAGTTTATCTATCCAGCCTTAGTCCCAAGTACTTGATTGACTGCTTTATTGGGATTATCATGTCTTCTATGTGCATCTCTATTTCTAGAGGCATATGACGTCTCGTTAGTAGTAGCAGTTCGGTCTTTTGCATAGCAAATTGTAAGCTATGCGTGACTAAGTAGTCTTTCGCGCGTATTATGATTTGGAGAAGTTTGCGTTGACCATCTTCAGTATTTCTCGCCCTTATCACAGCGGCAGTGTAATCAGCAAGCCAACAAGAATGTATAATCCGTCAGGGTACCTTCAGTATCTCGTTGTATGGAGCGTTCCAGAGATTTGGTCCGCCCACCTTATGCTGTTCTTAATATCTAGCGTCGCCAGTAGTATTATATATAGTGACAGTAACGGAAGTATACTTCCGTTAGGGTTCCAGGTCTAAAGCTGTATTGTCTTGCGGAGAGACCCCCAACAGCCCTGATAGCCTCGTCAAGTCTCGGCCGTTTGAATAAATTTCCAGCTGGCAATTTTTTTCTGAAATGTAATTTGGCATTACTTATCGCTACTATTAACGGTGACCACTGTAGAGCCGAACCTGGACCTCAAGATATGATTTTGATTACCGGTATTAATAGAAGAATCACTTTTTGCCTACACAGGTAAGTTATTATTTTTAAACCCCTGGTAATACTGAAAGTAGTAACTTTTTGATTACCGGTATTACTGAAAGAATCACTAGTGCTTACCCAGTTTTTGCTGGGTACTTCCGTTAGGGTTCCAGGTCTAAAGCTGTATTGTCTTGCGGAGAGACCCCCAACAGCCCTGATAGCCTCGTCAAGTCTCGGCCGTTTGAATAAATTTCCAGCTGGTCTGTACGCCGATGGCAACGCTTGGTCGTCTTTGCCCTTGCTGATAAGAACTAGCCTTTGTTCTTTCCACAATTTAGAGGATATTCCTTCTAATTGGCAGCTGTTGTACATAGCAAGTAGGGTCTCGGGTCGCTTGGTAACTATTTCATTAATCACCTCTGCGGGTATGCCGTCAGGGCCAGGAATAGCCTTGAAAAGACAAGGTCATTCTTTTCTGATTTCATGTCTTGAGAGAAAATTTTCCACGATGTTCGCATTTCATTCTCGTCCATCTTTACTACCGGACTTCTCGAGCCAATTTTTTGTATAACTATTTGGTATCCTAGTCCACAAGGATTATTGTTTATGTCTAATCTTATCTCTTCCCATTATCTATCTTACTCTTACTGTACCATAATCATTTCTTTGTCACCTTGTACGCATCGTGTTCTGTCTCTGCGTCACCCCTACGTCTTGTCCTGGAGTATCTTCTCTACAGTTGCATTCGTCGATGTCGGTATTCCACCAGTACATATACTTGCATGGCCTCATTGCAGCAGACCTTTTGTTGTTGACAATCTGCCTTGTGTCTCATCTGTTCAGATTCTTCTCCGAGTGCCTGTTCACTTCAAGGATTAATGTATCCCTTTCGAGCTTGTTGACGATCCATCTCCTAGAAGTCCCGCGAATTTCTCTTCCTGCAATCGAAAAGAGATGTATTCACGGACGCTTCCTGCGTATGTCTCTAGTACTTTCCATTTCCTTATCTTCGGAATAATGACCTATGACACAAAAGTAAAATCCGGAATGGTGCCATCACAGCCGATTCGCCGGAATGTATCTGTAGTGCAAATATGCTCAATAGTCATGTCTGTCCTTGCGAGTATGTCTAGAATCTTCCTTCCTCTTGGGTCTGTAGTTCTCATTACCAACTCAATCGCCCGTGAGTTGAAGTACCCCGCTATAATCAGATCGCAGTGTCTGAGTCGTGAAAAGTCCTCGATGTCATTCAAAGTCAGCGATGCTATCACTAGGAGTTAGATAACAGCTTACAATCGTGTAATTTGTATTCTGCACCCAAACGAAGCCATTGTCGCATCCGCTGTCCTTTATGGGGGCCTATTTACAAGGTGGACACCATATTACAAAATTCACTTCAATTAAATTAAATGAATTTATTGAAATGAAATAGACAATGATTTATATTTGTTTTATTGACAACTACGACGGACTAAATGAAAAAAATAGTTATATTATAATATACTAAATTTGTATTTCTTATCTGAAACGTTTTATGGAAATAAATACTCAAAATTAATATATCTAGATACTACGCTATTAACCCCTTTTATAAAACAAATGCACCTTTTCATTTTATCTACACTGAGTTTTATTGTTTAGACATAAAATGTGTGAAAATATTATCCTTATCATGAGTGAGAAGATGAGTGAAATCTACACTTTCATGATAACGTATCTGTCTTGTGGAAGATAAACATTTGAAGGAATTTAATGACAAGCCACCGCCTTTGATGTGGCATGTTTCGTGGTGTGGTTGCTTCACTGTGACGTCTCGTCAAAGAAGTAGGAAGAGGAGTGAGGGGAGATCGGAGTTAAATATAAACCCCACTCTATAAATATTTGTTTAATGCAAATGTTTATTCGTCTTTCTTTTGATGGAGAAGGCTTCTTTTCCTCCGGCTGCTATGATTGGCAATTGTTTATAAACAATTTCCCCCTCACATGACTACCTTACAAAGGTGCTAAAGGTTTAAACGATTTAGTCGATATCATATATTCCCTAAATAAGCCCATGTGTGTGAGTGGTTGTGTTCTATTGAGGTGGTGTGAGCTCGTTAACATCAATGGGATTATTTTTTTTCTATTTAATGTTTACAAAAGAAAACCGATTAAATTTATAAAGTAGAACTATTGACTGAAAAGAAACATTGTCTCATAGATCTTCGTAATTTCACTCTCTTTGATGAACTGTAACGGAAAATTAAATTAAACTTTTACTATCACTTTATTGAAGAAAAGAAAGGAACACGATCGTAAGAGAAAACACTGAGGGGTAATATATATATGATTAGATTAGACGATTCAAGCAAATAAGACAATTCGTCTTCGAATTATATGAGATTTAAATGTAATTATTTTAATGGAAACTAATTTAAAGGGTCAAAATTTGGTCAATATAAACTTGACGTATTTCTTTCAATTTTGCATTTAAAAAATCTGAACACCCCTCGTTTTTAAGGTGTGTGTGTGTAGAATGTTGCTCCTATTTTGATTTTGGAATTCACTCTTCAGTTGTCAAAATGCCGTCCAAGCAAGAAGAGCAGCGTATCAAAATTTTGCTCGCGCATCGCGAAAATCCGAGCTACTCGCACGCAAAGCTGGCAAAATCGCTAAAAGTTGCCAAATCAACCGTTACAAATGTAATTAAAGTGTTTGGGGAACGTTTGTCGACAGCCAGGAAGTCTGGATCGGGGGGAATCGAAAGCCGGAAGCCGCTGAGACGACAAAGAGAGTTGCCGGTAGTTTCAAGCGAAACCCTAACCTCTCTCTCGGAGATGCCGCAAATAAGCTGGGTGTATCGTCTACAACCGTGCATCGAGACAAAAAACGAGCCGGACTATCGACTTACGAGAAGGTAGTGTCTCCAAATCGCGATGATAAACAAAATACGACGGCCAAAGCGCGATCCCGGAGGCTGTACACGACGATGCTGACGAAGTTTGACTGCGTGGTAATGGACGACGAAACCTACGTCAAAGCCGACTACAAGCAGCTTCCGGGACAGGAGTTTTATACGGCAAAAGGAAGGGGAAAAGTAGCAGATATTTTCAAGCACATAAAACTGTCAAAGTTCGGAAAGAAATATCTGGTTTGGCAAGCCATCTGTACCTGTGGCTTGAAAAGCAGCATTTTCATAGCTTCCGGGACTGTCAACCAAGAAATTTACGTGAAAGAGTGTTTGAATAAACGTCTGCTGCCTTTCCTGAAGAAACACGGTTGTTCCGTACTGTTTTGGCCGGATTTGGCATCTTGCCATTACGGTAAAAAGGCCATGGAGTGGTACGCCGCCAACAACGTGCAGGTGGTTCCCAAGGACAAGAACCCTCCCAACACGCCAGAGCTCCGCCCAATTGAGAAATACTGGGCTATTGTCAAGCGGAACCTAAAGAAGACCAAAAAAACTGCTAAGGACGAGCAGCAGTTCAAGGCAAACTGGCTTTCTGCGGCGAAGAAGGTGGACAAGGTGGCTGTACAAAATCTGATGGCAGGTGTCAAGCGTGAGGCCCGGCAATTCGGATTTGGAAAAGCGAAAGCCTAACTGAATATTTTTCCTGAATTTTATACTAATTGAACTTGAAAAAGAAATTTAATTTGATTTTTTAAATAAACGATTTCACCGATTTACACATGTTTTCCCTTGACCAAATTTTGACCGTATCACGCTTTATTATACCCTCCACCATAGAATGGGGGGTATATTAACTTTGTCATTCCGTTTGTAACACATCGAAATATTGCTCTAAGACCCCATAAAGTATATATATTCTGGGTCGTGGTGAAATTCTGAGTCGATCTGAGCATGTCCGTCCGTCCGTCCGTCTGTTGAAATACGCTAACTTCCGAACGAAACAAGCTATCGACTTGAAACTCGGCACAAGTAGTTGTTATTGATGTAGGTCGGATAGTATTGCAAATGGGCCATATCGGTCCACTTTTACGTATAGCCCCCATATAAACCGATCCCCAGATTTGGCTTGACGAGCCACTAAGAGAAGAAAATTTCATCCGATCCGGCTGAAATTTGGTACATGGTGTTAGTATATGGTCTCTAACAACTATGCAAAAATTGGTCTACATCTGTCAATAATTATATATAGGCCCCATATAAACCGATCCCCAGATTGGGCTTGCGGAGCTTCTAAGAGAAGAAAATTTCATCCGATCCGGCTGAAATTTGGTACATCGTGTTAGTATATGGTCTCTAACAACCATGCAAAAATTGGTCCACATCGGTCCATAATTATATATAGCCCCCATATAAACCGATCGCCAGATTTGACCTCCGGAGCCTCTTGGAAGACCAAAATTCATCTGATTCAGTTGAAATTTGGTGCGTGGTGTTAATATATGGCCTCAAACTCCCATGCAAAAATTGGTCGAAATCGGTTCATAATTATATATAGCCCCCATATAAACCGATCCCCAGATTTGACCTCCGGAGCCCCTTGGAAGAGCAAAATTCATCCGATTCGGTTGAAATTTGGTACGTGATTTTAGTATATGGTATCCAACAACAATGCAGGAATTGGTTCATATCAGTCCATAATTATATATAGCACCCATATAAACCGATCCCCAGATTTGACCTCCGGTGCCTTTTGGAGAAGCAAAATTCATCCGATCTGGTTGAAATTTTGTACGTGGTGGTAGTATATGATATTTAACAACCATGCCAATAGTGGTCCATATCAGTCCATAATCATATATAGACCCCATATAAACCGATCCCGAGATTTGGTTTTGGAGCCTCTTGGAGGAGCAAATTTCATCCGAGTCAGTTGAAATTTGGTACATTGTGCTAGTATATGGCCGTTAACAACCATGCCTAACTAGGTCCATATCGGTCTATAATTATATATAGCCCTCAGATAAATCGATCCCCAATCACACATAAATTGGTCCATATCAATAATTGTATATAGCCCCCATATAAGCGACCCCCATATTTCAATTCTGGCTCCCTACGTACTGTGCAAAAGTTCATATCGATTCGTAATTATTTATATTATTTTGTATCACGTATGGACTAACTCACAATTTAGAAAACGATTTAAGATACCACAACCCAAGTAATTCGATTGTGGATGACAGTCTTTCGTAGAAGTTTCTACGCAATCCATGCTGGAGGGTACATAAGATTCGGCCTGGCCGAACTTACGGCCGTTTATACTTGTTCGTTCTAATTTATGGTTGTAGGGTCAACAACCATATCTCATAGAGGATATTGTTACTCAACTTCATTAGTATCGACGTTACTGGCTAAAAATCCATCTCTCTTTCCTCGTAGTACAATTACCACGTCGGAACCGCTCTCACATTACTTCGAGGTGGACCCACACATAGTTCGTGACCGTCTCCTTTTAGCCCGCGTCCAGACTAAGGTACCGTGGTGCAATGGTTAGCATGCCCGCCTTGCATACACAAGGTCGTGGGTTCGATTCCTGCTACGACCGAACACCAAAAAGTTTTTCAGCGGTGGATTATCCCACCTCAGTAATGCTGGTGACATTTCTGAGGGTTTCAAAGCTTCTCTAAGTGGTTTCACTGGAATGTGGAACGCCGTTCGGACTCGGCTATAAAAAGGAGGTCCCTTTGTCATTGAGCTTAACATGGAATCGGGCAGCACTCAGTGATAAGAGAGAAGTTCACCACTGTGGTATCACAATGGACTGAATAGTCTAAGTGAGCCTGCCACATAACCTAACCTAACCTAACCTAAGGTATACATTCTCATGCTGTTGTATCCATGTCAATCTTTCCTCGCGGAGAACGTGTTCTACTTCGAGGTGGACCCACACATAGTCCGTGCCCGTCTTCTTTTAGCCGTTGTCAATCAATGTCAATCTTTTCTCGCGGAGAACGTGTTCTGCAAATCGCGCTATACACGCAGAGAAGGAATATGATCACCTAAAACAAGTTTCAAGAGCAAAATGTTATTTTTGTATGTTGACCAGGTAACATGTTTGTCACTAAAATGTTATTCTCTCGTCAAATATAACCTGCTTGCCGAAATCAGATACATGATTTCCGAGAAAATAACTTGGTTGCGAAAACCATGTTACATGGTCACCACCCAAAATTAACATTTTGCTCTTAAAACATGTTTGAGGTGATCATATTCCTTCTCTGGGTGTAGCTCCCAGTCACTTTGTACCATCTAATGGATTATATTCTCGGCAGCGTTGCCAGAATTGTTTCACCAAAAACCGCTAGATTTGCCCAAAAAATAGCTAAAAAAAGCTAAAAAATGCTAAAAAACTAGCTAGAAAAAAAGCTAAATTTTTTGTATCAAAAGTCACATTTTCGATTGAAATTTAACAAACTTGAAGGCTTTATTTCACTTACAATGCATATTATTTTCATTTTAATTCCACTTCTGTGAGACTGTAACAATATCTAAGGCATATTAGCTCTGTTTGCGTATTCGATACATTTTGATTACTATCACAAATTTTTACTGGAAGTCCTTCGTTTTGTGGGAGCTACCTTCCCAACACCTCTATTTTTTTTACTTGTTATTTTAAAATATTAAATGATCTAAGCATGCTTTGGATTTGGTAAAAAAATGATTTGTCATTTTTTTAAATAAAATTTTAGTTTGGATTTGAAATTGTGAAAAATTCGAAATACATTACTTTTATTTAAATTGTAGAAAATACCTATAGTTTACATTTCCCAGTAAAAACATTTTCCTTTTCTTCATGAGCTATCAAAGTGCTTTAAAAACGTGCTAACGCCAACTTAAATTTCCAAATTCAGACTCCTATTCAAGTAGAAATTATTGTATATATACGTTTTTAAAATAAAGTGTTGAAAAACATCTTCTATTTTTGAATGCTATTTTGGTTTGTGGTTAAGATGCAAAAACTCCTCACATTTAAAGACTATTTCATTAATTCTTCCTTCTTTCATGAAAACATACCCATTTTTAAGTTGAATCACTTAATTATAAGGACAAAACGACTTTATCGTCTTTTGGACAAGGAAAACAGTTTATATAAAAGAAATTCACAAATGCTATTATAACCAAAATTCGCGTTCGTATTTTAAGGAGACGACAATATTCACATCTACTATTTTAATTTAGTAATATCGTAATAACTTTAGAATATTATAATAACATAAAAAGGATAAACGAGTCAAATGATAATATTCCCAATAATTTACTGACAGTTTATCCAACAAATTTGTATGGTAATAGTAGATTCAAAGTTTACGATATCTTTTATGTATATAATGAAAAAACTTTACAACAAGGTGTATTTGCTACAAAAATGCACGTCTTCAAAAAAAGCCAAATCTAGCGGGAAAAAAGCTAAATTGGCAACGCTGATTCTCGGAGAGACATAGCCAATTTTATCTTCAAGCGCTCTCCGCCGTTCTGCCCACCGGCATCTAAAGAATGTATGCTCGGCATCAACCGTTACTTCTTTGTTTGGGTAAATACAGTTGTCGGAGCTGCATTTCCACATATGGTGTAGATACCTTCGGAACTCGGAGCATATGAGTCACTATTTTCTCTCTTGCCATAATTGTAAGTCGGGTATAAGTCAGTTTGCCCATCTCCTTTTGTCTCCATCATCCAGTGTTCTTGCCATTTATCACTGTTCTATTTTTTGAATGTTCGGTATTAAGTTCATCGCGCCTTGCATTTTGGCCTCGGTAACCCTTTTCCGCTGGAGGACTAATCAGATCGTTCCTATTACAACTGCTATTACGTGGCTTTCCCTGATTCTGTGCGATATGCTGAAGTGATTCTCAGGGCTGTAGTGTAAATAGCTTCTTCGCTCTAGTTCGTCTCTGTTGGGCTGACAACCATATGGAAGTATAATGTTACTCATCTGCATGAGTATCCTTCTTCTGCTTGGAAGAGGCCTATTCCTGGGGTTGCCATTAGCCTGCTGAGTTGTGTCGTTATCACCGCAGCTTTTTCCGTTGCTTGCTCTATCTTCTTGGAGTACGCTAGTTTCGTGTCCAGCCTTAGTCTAAAGTGTCTTGTTGGAATCAGTAATGTTTGCAAAAATAGATTTCGATGTGTTCTTGCATTAGTGTAGTAACAAAACGAAGTCGCGGTGAAAAGTTAATTTGGGAAGTGTATTTCTCATATGTAATTTCCATAAGAAGTTAGCCGATAAGATCCAAAATGAATCATCTGACTGGATCTATACTAAAGAATTAAAAAATTCTAATTAGCCAGTAATGAAACATGTGCATAGTTATGCTTTTGTACATTGATATTTGGCATTTTTTTTTCAATAACTTAACCATACAAGCTCGATGTGAGCAATATTATGCAAAAATTTGATTTAATTTAATTTTTTTTAAGTAAAATATTTTTTAATGATATCAAAGTGTCATCAATAAAGAGTAAATTTAAAATTTATATCAAACAAAATCTTTGCTGCTAATTTATGAGTTATAAATCAAAAACATGTTTTTGTTTAGTGTAACAGCCCATAATAAATCTTCAAATTATTTAATTACACAAAAATTACCGACAAAGTTTTATATGGCGTCCCTATACAACAAACTAGCATTTTATTATGCTGAGAGATAACATGGCACGCACATATTACACAAAGTGAGTTAACTCATTACGGATCCCCCCCCCCCCCCCAACTTTTCCACAAACTAACTTAAAATAACGCAGAAGACTAACATCTAGTGGAGACAAGACAAGAGACCCTTTGTTTATGTAGCAGCATGTCAACGTCGGCTTAATCACAGAGTCATTGAAGCGTTAAAACTCGCATAAGCGTCACATAGCTCTCTTCATCAGGAATTAAGCAATTATGACATTAGTTATCTTGGACGAATACGACTATCTCTTGGTCTTGAGAATGTAACACATCCACATTCTAGTGATCCATGGTTGGCTTCAAAGTACCAACTATTTCTGTTTGCTGCCTGCTACCAACTGACATTAAAGAGTTCGAGACACGATTGTAGTTGGTGGTTTTCTATTAGACCAAACAAGTTTTTGGTTAATAGTGAACTCAACTGCCAGTAAACATTGCCACTACTAGCTGGAGCTATGTGTTAGCCTCTGCCGTAGCTAATGAAGAGCTTAACCAAATAAAAATTAAACCCTGATATAAATCTCCACATAACATGTCTTTTGCTTAAATTGGAAAATTAAAATGACAAATGGTTTGGGTAGTGAATTTTATTGTTGTGTGAAAAAAGTTTAACAACTAAATTTAATTCGAGAATTATGTTGGATATTTGGTTCACTTGTATTTTTAATTAAATTATATTAAATTGTGTTCAATATAGAATAAAACAAGTATATACGGCCGTAAGTTCGGCCAGGCCGAAGCTTATGTACCCTCCATCATGGATTGCGTAGAAACTTCTTCTAAACACTGCCATCCGCAATCGAATTACTTAAGTTGCGGTAACGCTTGCCGATGGCAAGGTATCTTAAAACCTCCTAACACCATCTTCTAAAATGTATGTAAGTCCATACGTGGTATATATTAAATCAAAAAAGATCGATCCAATACGTATATAATTCAGTTTGACAAAGTAGACATAAAATTTTGACAAAATTTTCTACAGAAATAAAATTTTAACAAAATTTTCTATAGAAATAAAATTTTCACAATATTTTCTATAAAAATAAAAATTTTGACAAAATGTTCTATAGAAAGAAAATTTTGACAAAAATTTCTACAGAAATGAAATTTTAACAAAATTCTCTATAGAAATAAACATTTGACAAAATTTTCTATAGAAATAAAATCTTGGTAGATTATTTGTGGCTCGAGTGGCAACCATGATTATGAACCGAATAAAATTTGAACAAAATTTTCTATAAAAATAAAATTTTGACAAAGATGAAAATTTTATTATGAACCGAATAAAATTTGAACAAAATTTTCTCTAGAAATAAAATTTTGACAAAATTTTCTATAGAAATAAAATTTTGGTAGATTATTTTTGGCTCGAGTGGAAACCATGATAATGAACCGATATAGACCAATTTTTGTGTGATTGGACCAATTTTGGTATGGTTGTTAGCGACCATATACTAACACCACGTTCCTAATTTGAACCGGATCGGATGAATTTTCCTCCTCCAAGAGGCTCCGGAGGTTAAATCTGGAGAACGTTTTATATGGGGCTATATATAATTATGGACCGATATGGACCAATTCTGTCACGGTTGTTAGAGACCATATACCAACATCATGTACCAAATTTCAGCCGGATCGGATGAAATTTGCTTCTCTTTGAGGCTCCGCAAACCAAATCTGGGGATCAGTTTATATGGGGGTTATATATAATTATGGACCGATGTGGACCAATTTTTGCATGATTGTTAGAGACCATATACCAACACCATGTACCAAGTTTCAGCCGGATCGGATGAAATATGCTTCTCTTAGAGGCTCCACAAGCCAAATCTGGGGATCGGTTTATATGGGGGCTATATGTAACTAAGGACCGATGTGGACCAATTTTTGCATGGTTGTTAGAGACCATATACCAACATCACGTACCCAATTTCAGCCGGATCGGATGAAATTTTCTTCTCTTTGAGGCTCCACAAGCCAAATCTGGGGATCGGTTTATATGGGGGCTATATATAATTATGGACCGATGTGGACCAATTTTTGCATGGTTATTAGAGACCATATACCAACACCATGTACCAAATTTCAGACGGATCGGATGAAAGTTGCTTCTCTTTTAGGCTCCGCAAGCCAAACCTGGGAATCGGTTTTTATGGGGGCTATATATAATTATGGACCGATGTGGACCAATTTTTGCATGGTTGTTAGAGACCATATACTAACACCATGTACCAAATTTCAGCCGGATCGGATGAAATATGCTTCTGTTAGAGGCTCCACAAGCCAAATCTGGGGATCGGTTTATATGGGGGCTATATATAATTATGGACCGATGTGGACCAATTTTTGCATGGTTGTTAGAGATCATATAACAACACCATGTACCAAATTTCAGCCGGATCGGATAAAATATGCTTCTGTTAGAGGCTCCACAAGCCAAATCTGAGGGTCGCTTTATATGGGGGCTATACGTAAAAGTGGACCGATATGGCCCATTTTCAATACCATCCGACCTACATTGATAACAACTACTTGTGCCAAGTTTCAAGTCGATAGCTTGTTTCGTTCGGAAGTTAGCGTGATTTCAACAGACGGACGGACGGACGGACATGCTTAGATCGACTCAGAATTTCACCACGACCCAGAATATATATACTTTATGGGGTCTTAGAGCAATATTTCGATGTGTTACAAACGGAATGACAAAGTTAATATACCCCCATCCTATGATGGAGGGTATAAAAATTAAATTAAAATTCTAAGAGATTATCTAAAGGACAGCGTACTTATATACGAGACAACACAAGGACCAAGAAGAATCTAAATCACCTCAGTGCCGCACAGGGATCAATCCTAGGAGTAGACATCCGGAACGCAACGTACGACACGATCTTAAGGATAGTGGGATAGCAGACGATATAGCTGCGGTAATAAGAGCTAGAGACACGCAATCTGCGTTAAACGATAAAAAATTTTTGAAAATTTTGTTTTCAAATTTTCGCTTTTCACAAATACATTTCTAATGAAGACTTTTGTGATTATGAAAGCTGAGCTCAAGCCCTTTCCAATGAGCCTACTCTCTATATCGCACGCGGCTTAGTTTTTAAATAATAAGCCAAATATTAAAAATCCAACTTCGAATTTGAAATCCTAAATTCGAATTTGAAAAATATTTTTGGTACTTTTGCTGCAAATTTCAAATTCGAATTTATCTTCACATACATAGGAACCACATGGACTACAGTTAGCCATGCAAAAAACGGAATTATTACTGCTGACAAGACGACATTTGCCACTAGCAATAGAGTTGAATACGACGTAACGACGTGGTTATAAGTACAAGACCGTCAGCAAGTACTTGGCGCTAGGACTAGACACAACGTACTAACGTACTTCAAACAGATAGAGTATGTGACTATAAAGGCTGCCACGATAACGGCATGATTGAGCCGCCTTATGGCAAATATTGGAGGACCGCTCCCAAGTAGATGGAAAGTACTCATGGAGAGAACCAACAGCAGACCAACACGTCGGAGCCAAGCCTATAATATTCTCTCTGTGCAGAGAACAGCAGCCCTGAGGGTTACATCAGCATACAGCACAGTATCGGGAGAAGTCGTCCTAGTGATAGCACGAATGGTCTCAATAGACCTTCAGGCAACTGAGCCGAGGAAGATTTTTCTTGCCAACCAACAGGCGCGACAAACACGGCATCCAGCGAGATAGAGAAATGGCAAGAACACTGCGGAAACGAAAGTAGAGGCAGGTGGACACATCGGACATATAACAGGTATCCGAGTATGGCGAGACAGAATACACGGCGAAGTGAACTACTACATAACCCAGATGCTATTCGCCAACGGCTACTTTCGTAAATACTTGAACCATATGGCGAAATGCAATAGGAATACATGCATATACGATGAAGAGGAGATTGTAGATGACGCAGAACACACCTTTTTTAAATGTAGCCGATGGATAGAATGACGCAGGGAAGTGGAGAATGAGACAGGTCGTATCTCCCCCCGAAATTGAGTCAACAAAATGTTACTGAATGAGAGGCACTGGGACGTTGTAAGTAGATATGCCGAATACATTCTTCGCAAGAAGATGTCGGACATGGATCTAGCGAAGCGATAAACGAAAGAGGGAGTCACGACGCAGACTAAGCAGAGATGGACATTATCCACCTCGAAGTAATGCGAAAGCGGTTCCGAAGTGGAAAGTATATCCCGGGGTGAGGTAGGATGGGTTTTTAGTTGGTATGGACGCAGTGTTAGGTGCATAAAACACTTTCCCATCCTAACCCGCAAAAAAAAAATACAATAAAAACAAGTATATACGGCCGTAAGTTCGGCCAGGCCGAATCTTATGTACCCTCCACCATGGATTGCGTAGAAACTTCTACGAAAGACTGTCATCCACAATCGAATTACTTGGGTTGTGGTATCTTAAAACTTCTTAACATCGTTTTCTAAATTGTGAGTTAGTCCATACGTGGTATATATTAGACAAAAAAGTTATGTATAGTTAAGTCTACAAATAATTACGAATCGATATGGACTTTTGCACGGTACGTAGAGAGCCAGAATTAAAATATGGGGGTCGCTTATATGGGGGCTATATAGAATTATGAACTTGATATGGACCAATTTTTGTGTGTTGGGGATCGATTTATCGGAGGGCTTTATATAACTATAGACCGATATAGACCTAGTTAGGCATGGTTGTTAACGGCCATATACTAGCACAATGTACCAAATTTCAACTGACTCGGATGAAATTTGCTCCTCCAAGAGGCTCCAAAACCAAATCTCGGGATCGGTTTATATGGGGGCTATATATGATTATGGACTGATATGGACCACTTTTGGCATAGTTGTTAAATATCATATAAAAAACCGCGTACCAAATTTCAATCAGATTGGATGAATTTTGCTTCTCCAAAAGGCACCGGAGGTCAAATCTGGGGATCGGTCTATATGGGGCTATATATAATTATGGACTGATATGAAACAATTCATACATGGTTGTTGGATACCATATACTAACATCACGTACCAAATTTCAACCGAATCGGATGAATTTTGCTCTTCCAAGGGGCTTCGGAGGTCAAATCTGGGGATCGGTTTATATGGGTGCTATATATAATTATGGACCGATTTCGACCAATGTTTGCATGGGTATTTGAGGCCATATACTAACACCATGTACCAAATTTCAGCCGGATCGGATGAAATTTTCTTCTCTTAGAAGCTCTCCAAGCCAAATCGGGGGATCGGTTTATATGGGGGCTATATATAATTATGAACCGATGTGGACCAATTTTTGCGTGGTTGTTAGAGACCATATACTAACACCATGTACTAAATTTCAGCCGGATCGGACGAAATTTTCTTCTCTTAGTGGCTCGGCAAGCCAAATCTGGGGATCGGTTTATATGGGGGCTATACTTAAAAGTGGACCGATATGGCCCATTTGCAATACCATCCGACCTACATCAATAACAACTACTTGTGCCAAGTTTCAAGTCGATAGCTTGTTTCGTTCGGAAGTTAGCGTGATTTCAACAGACGGACGGACGGACGGACATGCTCAGATCGACTCAGAATATCACCACGACCCAGAATATATATAATTTATGTGGTCTTAGAGCAATATTTCGATGTGTTACAAACGGGATGACAAAGTTAATATATCCCCATCCTATGGTGGAGGGTATAAAAAGATTAAGGAATTGTAATTATATGAGAAAATGAGGCACAGTTGTGGTGAAAATGGTTCCATGTGCGAAGATTAATTCTCTATAAGAAATTAGCCAGATTTAGTATACTAAAGGCTATGGAAATTCGAATTATCCATCGATGAAACATGTATGTTCAGACTTGTGTCGATTGGAATCTGGCATTTTCTTTTCAAATACTTAATAAAGGGTGATTTGTTAAGAGCTTGATAACTTTTTTTTTTTTTAAAACGCATAAAATTTGCAAAATCTCATCGGTTCTTTATTTGAAACGTTAGATTGGTCCATGACATTTACTTTTTGAAGATAATTTCATTTAAATGTTGACCGCGGCTGCGTCTTAGGTGGTCCATTCGGAAAGTCCAATTTTGGGCAACTTTTTCGAGCATTTCGGCCGGAATAGCCCGAATTTCTTCGGAAATGTTGTCTTCCAAAGCTGGAATAGTTGCTGGCTTATTTCTGTAGACTTTAGACTTGACGTAGCCCCACAAAAAATAGTCTAAAGGCGTCAAATCGCATGATCTTGGTGGCCAACTTACCGGTCCATTTCTTGAGATGAATTGTTCTTCGAAGTTTTCCCTCAAAATGGCCATAGAATCGCGAGCTGTGTGGCATGTAGCGCCATCTTGTTGAAACCACATGTCAACCAAGTTCAGTTCTTCCATTTTTGGCAACAAAAAGTTTGTTAGCATCGAACGATAGCGATCGCCATTCACCGTAACGTTGCGTCCAACAGCATCTTTGAAAAAATACGGTCCAATGATTCCACCAGCGTACAAACCACACCAAACAGTGAATTTTTCGGGATGCATGGGCAGTTCTTGAACGGCTTCTGGTTGCTCTTCACTCCAAATGCGGCAATTTTGCTTATTTACGTAGCCATTCAACCAGAAATGAGCCTCATCGCTGAACAAAATTTGTCGATAAAAAAGCGGATTTTCTGCCAACTTTTCTAGGGCCCATTCACTGAAAATTCGACGTTGTGGCAGATCGTAAGTCTATTCATGATGAAATGTCAAAGCATACTGAGCATCTTTCTCTTTGACACCATGTCTGAAATCCCACGTGATCTGTCAAATACTAATGCATGAAAATCCTAACCTCAAAAGAATCACCCTTTAGTTACAATCCCCTTGATCCTCTTGTTCAATTAGCTCGAATAATAATTGTAATAATATGTAGTATAAATTAAATTAATTTAAATTGTAAAAAACGGGTCTTGGCTATATAAACCTATTCATTCATTATCAGCAATATCATAGGTAGGGTACCATAGAGTCTTAACCGCCCGACGTAAGCTCTACTACGCGTATTTGAGTTTATGCTTCATCACATCATTAATGATTCTCGTCTCAGTTTAGATATCATCATCATCATAATACCATCACCTTACAGCAGCTTTAGCTGCTTTTACAAATCCTCACTTCGAAGCTGAAAGGTTACAAACGCGTCATAATCGTTGTTAACCAAAAGTATAAAGCAATTGCAGTATAGAGCCAATGCATAAACAGTTTAATATCCTTTGAAACATGAAAAGCTTTACAGAAAACCTGATGTTGCGTGGCACTGCTTTTGTATATTATTGTGTGGTTGGGATCGAATAAAGGTGAAACAACATCATGTTAAACGGTTAAGCGAAAAAAAAAACGTAAGCAACATTGTGTCACGCATATGCAACCCACCATAGTTACAGGGTAACTAACAATGATAACGTGTCATCATGACGATAACACATAGGGAATTGTAAAAATGAGTTTTTTTTTTGGTCCATATGGGGCATGGACGATAATAAGTTAGGTTGCAGAGGTTGACATCAATTCTTGAATTAAATTGATATCCTCTTAGTCTAGTATACGTCCATTATGATTTCTCGATGTAATTCTCTCAACATCTCCCTCCTGTGGTGGTCGCCTTTAAAGTCACTCAAGAACTTCCATTTGTTCATCTTCCTGTCTTCCTTAAAACTGCTTAAAACATCCAGCTAGAGGCCCTGTTGAAGGCGAGTATGTTCCTTAAGCTATACTCCTGCAGATCGGTGAGAGACTGAAAGAAATAGAAGCCCAGAATCTTGTTTCTTCGAAGGATAATGCTGCACAAGAAGTGGTACAATTCTTCTGTAACATCCGGGTCCAGACACCATCTGCAAATGTCATCATCTTTAAGGCCTATTCTTACCTTATTAGGAGACCCAAAGTCATCGCCATAGTTCATCCTATTTGACATGAATCCTGTGAAGGTATTAAGAAGTGTGGGGGAGGACGTTATTCGTTCCACAACCGTCCTCCTTAGCCAGCATATTTGCTTCTTAATTTCCCTCTATTTATTCCACAGTGTCCAGGCTCTCATCATAGAATTACATTGGCTGTTCTGTGAGAACCCTAAGTTCTCTACGGAAGCACCTGACTACCTTAGACCTTATGTCCGCATTGCCCAAGGCTTTTATAGCTGCTGGACTGTCGGTGAAGAGGCTGATATCGCTTCTGAATAACGGCCTCATCAAGAGCGACTCAACTGATTTTGTGATCGCATACATTTCTGCGTGAAATATACTGTAATCGCTATCTAACATATAAGATTATCGTATTCCTAGGTCACTGCCATAAATGCCGCTAGCAGTTCCATTTTCCAGCCGTCTGTATACATGTTCAGAGTTCCGAAATTATCATCCTTTTCTCATACTCTTCCACACTTGGTATAATATATCTCGGAGTATGGTGAGAAATATATTCCGCAATGTAGTTAATCTCCCAACGACGCACGGTAAGAAGTTACGTTTATCCCAGCTTTTAAGTCTCATGTTTAATCCAGGTTTTAAGCTTAAAAAAGTTTGACCATGCCAAGGTCAATTGTACCGAGAATTGATGGATAACAAAGTTTTTTCCAGGAGCATTTTCGAAATATGGGGACACCGTTTTTTATCGGAGTTATCGTAGTTAAAAATTCAATTCATTTTTCTCTAGAAATATAATTTTGACAAAATTTTCTCTAGAAACAAAATCTTCTATAGAAATAAAATGTTAACAAAAAACTATTTTTTTAAGAATTATTTAAAAAAGTTGTACAAAAACTCCTCTAATATGAACGGCGCATAAGTAAGACTGAAGTTCGAGATTGCCTTTGCAATCTCTCACTCAATAAAAGATTCTGTGTCCACCACAACAATACCGTGGTGAATAGAAGCTTCAGCCTTATCTCCGTTTGACTGAACCAACCTGTCTGCTGACTGACATGCATTTGGGCAAAAGACTGGCAAAACGAGTTGACTGACATTTGTCGCAACTGGTACGATGTTATACAAGAACCCTTCTTCTTTGTTCTGGGCACATTTCCATTTATGTGCAATTTTTCCCCGCCCCGCCCATTTTGTCCACGTCAATTCAACTTCATTTTCAATTTCTTTTGCTTGGATAGTAAGGCAACTTGGCTGATGCTGACTTGGCGATGTTGTCACACAAAATTGGCCACGAAATTGTAAACTTGTTTTTCTACTGCTGTTGCATTCAGGAAGGATGGTGATGGTGATAGCTTAAAAGCTGCCAGCCTTGGCAATTTTTCTGTTGTTCTGTTTTTTTTCTGTTACTGCAGATTGCTATGAAATATTTCACTTATTATTGTTCTCGTTTGATGTGAAGATTTGCTCTGTCTCGCATTTTATGAACACACAGCATTTCTCTTCATATGGTGGAAATTTTGAATTTGTTGTTATGCAAGGTTTGCATTTTTTCCTTTCATCCTGGAAGGACAATTTTGTTATTTTTATATAGTGGTCGAAAATTTAATTACTTAACATCAACCTAAATATTATGCTAAAAATGTTTGACTTTTTGCCTAATAAAGGCAGAGCAGTTACAAAGGTAGTATTCCATGGTCCCATCATCCCCAGAACGCTCCCTACATGCACCATGTTAGGTTAGCTTAGGTATAATGGCAGTCCGATAATTTCAGGCTCACTTAGACTATTCAATCCATTGTGATACCACAGTGGTGAACTTCTCTTTTATCACTGAGGGCTGCCCGATTCTATGTTTAGAATCGGTGCTCCTATTCGACGCAGATGTGCTCCCAATTCTAGGTGCGCGGTCATTATTCCCACACTCATCCTGACTATTTTCGTCGTTGCATTATTGTTTTATGTGTCTCCTGTGCCCATTCATCCAACTCGGCCCGCATTGCCTCTGCGTTTCCTAAGTTCACTTTCCTATGTGTCCTAGCTCTTATCACCAATTCATTTGCTTTTACGCTTTCTCTTATTCCGGCATGTCCCATCTCCCATATAATGCGAATCCAGCCGTATTCCGAGTATTCGTTGATCATGTTTTGCATTCCAGTACGATTCGCGATCGTTGGTATCTGTTATTGCCTTTATTGTCCTCCAGTAATATTCGGAAGCCACCGTGGTGCAATGGTTAGCATGCCCGCCTTGCATACACAAGGTCGTGGGTTCGCGACCGAACACCAAAAAGTTTTTCAGCGGTGGATTATCCCACCTCAGTAATGCTGGTGACATTTCTGAGCGTTTAAAAGCTTCTCTAAGTGGTTTCACTGGAATGTGGAACGCCGTTCGGACTTGGCTATAAAAAGGAGGTCCCTTGTCATTGAGCTTAACATGGAAGCGGGCAGCACTCAGTGATAAGAGAGAAGTTCACCACTGTGGTATCATAATGGACAGAATAGTCTAAGTGAGCCTGATACATCGGGCTGCCACATAGCCTAACCTAATATTCTTCGACATATTTTCCTCTGGTATCTGTTCGGCTGCTCAAACCTCCCATGTCCATCCTACTGGTGTCAAAATGTCACACTTTACAGCTATGGCCACTATAGGCATACAATCATTGATTGTTGCGGCATCCGTCATTACACCCACTTCCTTATTATCCTTTAATGGTTCGTTATGTTTCGCAATTGCGTCCGTTATACCAACATCTTCAATCTTATCGCAGCCATGGCGGCTTCGCTTTTGATCTGATCCTCTATATGACTTAAATCCAGTCTCTAAGGCTACAAGACAATTCTTCGTACCTTAAGCACTACTGAGACCTTCGTATATACAGCTCCACAACTGAAGTCTTGTACCGTCTCCCTTTCCCTCACTGATATTCACGAGCTTACCGTTCGTACACTGAGACTTTAGTGCCTCCAGTTCAACCAGCAAATCCTTCGGGACCGCAGTTTCACCACTGAGACCTTCGGACCAACATTTCCATTAGAATACTTTCGGGATTGATTTGCACCACGGAGACCGTTCCCTCAATGAGGACTCTTCAAATGAGGACTTCGGGCCTCAATTCCCTCTCCAAGTTTCTCGAGATCCCTTTCCAACCAAAGCCTCAACATTCCCACTACTTGTTCCCTCGCTACATGCTTACCACTTAGACCTTTGTGCCTTCAGTTCCCCCATCAATTCCTTCGGGAACACATTTCCGGCACTGAGACTTTCGGGCTACATTGACCCGTGGTTATTTAAGACACTGAGACCTTCCCGTTTACCGCACCCTTGATGAGACCCACGAGTATTTCATTCCCCACTTATGGCTTCGGATCTTTATTTTTCGATCAAGTCTTTCGGTACTACAGTTTCATCACAGACACCATAGGGCCTGCAGTTCTACCACTAACACCTGCAGGCCTATATGTATTTCCATCACTAAGACCGTATACTTCTCCCCTGATACCCTATGTCCCTAGTTTCACTTCTGGTTCCTTCGGACCACCACTTCCACCATGAAGATCTTTATGCCTACAGTTGCCACGTGGTGATCTTCGGGCGTTCATTTCCATTACTTTGATTTTAGAGCATACAGTAGCAGCTCTGAGACTTTCGGGCTTACGACTGCTCTGACGTTCGACTGTTCAGCAGCGAGACCTTCGCCACAGAAACTTTCGTTTCTTCTTTCAATCACCATATTCATCGGGACCACTAACACCTTAGGGTGAATAGGTCCCCCACCGACGTCTCCTACTTTCCTCAAAGGGATCTTCGCGAATACACTTCCATAACTTAGACTTTCGGGCATACTTTACCAACCGAGACTTTCGGGCTTACGGCTGTAATACTGTTCTCCAGCGTAACTTTCGAGCCTATCCTTTCCCACTGAGACTTTCGTGAATTCTGTTCCATCACCAAGTCCTTCGCGACCATAGTTTCACCACTAACACCTTCGGGTGAATAGGTCTACCACGGATGACTCCTACTTTCTTCACAGAGTCCTTCGGGACTACATTTCCATTAGTGAGACATTCGAGGTTAAAGTAGCACCCTGAGACCTTATTCCCTAGCTGAGACCCAAGAGCTTACTCTACCCCACTGAGACCTTCGGAAGTCAGTTTCTGTATCAAGTCTTTCGGGCCTAGAGTTCCACCCATATATACTATAAAGGCTACAGTTTCCTTGAGCCTGAAATTCTATTGTTCCAACACTGAGACCTTCTTATTTACAGATCCCCGCCTTACATTTTCTGTCTTAAAATTCCACTGCTGAGACCCTCGATCTTACATTTCAACCCCTGAGACATTGAAGTCTACAATTCCCCAACAGGGACCAGTGGGCCTACAGTTCAACCACTTACGATTTACGATTGTACGATTCAACCATTGAAACCTTCATGGCTACAATTCCATCCCTGAAACCTGCTGGCCTACAGTTTCAGCATTGATACTTTCGGGTCAACAATTACATAGTTGAGGTCTTCGTGCATACTATTCTCCTACAAAGACGGTAGAGCACAGTTCTACTAGTGAAACCTTTTGATCCGAAACCTTCGGCCATTCAGTTTTACTACTAAAATCTGTATCCAGTTCTACTACTGAGACCTTCGAACCAGAGTTCCACTGCTGAGACTTTGGAGCCAACAGATCCGCCACTGACTTTGTAAAACTCTAACGCTGAAATCTTTAGAAATTCAGTTCCAGCATTGAGACGTGGCGGCCTACAGTTTCACCACTGACATTATTGGATCCACAATCTCTGAAACCATCATGTGCAGAATTTCGTACAAGGCCCATCAGGTATAGTTCGATAACCACAAAGATCTTCAGGCTGCCAATTGCCGTTGAAATTTTCAAAAATTGCTGAGTTTTTCAGGCATAAAGTTCCTCCACTGAGAACTTCTGGTTCGAGTATTGACAAAACCGACACAACCAAATGTTTATGTGAGCCAGACGTAACTGTCATTACCATTTAACCTATTCCTCCTTTAAATCTTTATATTATTAAAAAATTTCTTGATTTATTTAAAATTTACATATTTAATACATTAGAGTCTACCATAAAATGTTATATTAACATTTTCTTTTAATCTCTATTTTTAGGTGATATCTTATCTGGAGTCTGCTTTGTTGGCCAATTGGATACACATTCATTGGGAGTCTTCCTTATACTTCCACTTTGCATATATCTATCAATTGGAGCCCTTTTTCTCCTGGCCGGTTTCATATCACTCTTTCGCATCAGAACCGTCATGAAGACAGATGGCAAGCGGACAGATAAACTTGAAAGGCTAATGATGCGTATAGGCTTCTTCTCGGGCCTCTTCATTCTACCGGCTCTGGGCTATTTGGCTTGCCTCTTCTACGAATATTATTATTTTGATGAATGGATGATACAATGGCATCGTGATATCTGTCAAACATTTTCAATACCCTGTCCACTACCCAGACCGGATGGTACAAAATCAAGGCCAATATTTCAAATTTATATGGTGAAATATTTGTGTTCAATGCTGGTGGGTGTTACCTCAAGTGTATGGCTGTATTCGAGTAAAACGGTAGTGAGTTGGCGTACTTTTGTGGAGAAACTTCAGGGCAAGGAGACAAGGACCAGAGGTCAAGCTTATGTATAAACACACACACACACACACATTATATATAACAAATATTTTTCAATAATTTTAAGCTATATTAATTATCTATAATTATACATATATACATACAAACCTATATAAAAGGGACAAATTAAAATGCATTTGTTTGTTATAATTGTAAATTTTGTAAAAGCTAACAAACAAATGCCAGCGATAATAGACCATAAAGCAATTAAGTGCTCAAATTGTAGCTATTTTTTGTTTTTAAGTTCTTCCCTCATTAAATTTAAGCCATGAAAATGTGGTCATGCTTACCACTTTATACTAAAGATGTAAAGAAAATGCTGAACAAAAAGTAGAGAAATACTTTAAGTTAAGTTCGTTTAATTGGGTAAAATAGCTTTAGTTGCTTAAATTTTGCGTTTTTTTCTATTAAACTTCAACCAATCTACTTTTTTAATACACTTAACAAAAAAAAAAAAAAATTAAATTAAATTTTAATAAATTAAATTTCAATTAAATTCAAGTCAATTTCAAAATTAATTGAAATAAAAATTAAAGCAAATTAAAATCAAACTAAGTTCACATTTAATTCAGCGGGCACAAAAGAATTCAGAGGAGCAATCAGGGCAATCGCAACACTCTCGTTTGTCGGCAGTGCTGAAAATTCCCGCAATTTGCCTTTACGCATGGCACTATTTTTTTTGAAAAGAACCTAAAAAGTACATCTTTTCCGGGGAAAATGTAAAAAGAGTGTGGAGTTTTTAGAAGAAATGATAACACCATCAAATAACAGTTAAGGTATTGGTGGCCCGAAACCTTGAACTTATCATTGACGTGGGTGGCCAGTATGGGTGATGCAGGATGTGCTCGAGCACACCTACCACCCGTCCATGCACAGACAATTCGAAAATTCCGTCAGGAATTGTAGACGCTCTTTCCATCAGTCCGTCCGGAATCTATATACATAAAAATATGTCCTATGTCCATATATATATGACGTTTGCCCTCCTAAATTTTCATTAGATTCCGGACGGACTGAGAGTCTACAATTCCTGATGAAATTGTCCGTGTCTGGACGGATGGCAGGTGTGCTCCCGCACACCAATTAATCTCCCATTCTGGCCACTCACGTCACGTTTATCCTTTATGAAACAACTGTAAATCCGGGGACTTTTCTCATCGTGATATCAATGAGTGATTTTTTGACAATTCGTTCGCCTGGAGGCCAATTTCAAATATCGCTAACAGGCAGTCAAAGAATTAAATTCAAATAAAATTAAATTCAAAATAAATTAAATAAATTAACTAATCTCAAACAAAATTATATTTAATTAAATTAAAGTAATTTAAATAAAGAACTAAAGGATCAATTTTCAATTATTTTTTTCAGAAATGATAAAAATAACTCTTTTTAAAAAGTCAATAAAAACTCAAAATAAATAAAAATAAAAACAGAATAAATATAAAGTCAACTTAAATTCAAAGCAAACTAAACGTAAATTAAATTAAACTAAACTGAAATAAATTAAATTAATTTAAATGAAGTTATATAGAATTAAGATAAACTACTTTTATTTAAATGAAATAAAGGCAAGTTTAAAAGTGAATAAAATAAAATAAAATAAAATAAAAAATAAATTAAAAAAAAAATAAAATAAAGTAATTAAATTAAATTCAGAAAAAATTCAATTATATTAAATTCAAAATAAACTTAAACCAGAAACCAAAATAAATATAAATCATTTCAAATAAAACTAAGTTACGTTCACATTAAATTAAATTCTCACATATAAAAGTGAATTAAATAAAATTAAATTCAAATCGAAATAAATAAAATTTAACATACATTTAAACTATATTAAATTTAAAATAAATAAAATAAAATAAATAAAGCAAGAAAAAATCAAAATGTATTAAATTTAAAAAAATTAAACCAATACAAAATAAATATAAATCATTGCAAATATAATATTGTTATATTCACATCAATTTAATGTTCACATATAAAAGTGAATCAAATTAAATCGAAATAAATAAAATGTTTCATAAATGTAAACTATAATAAAATAAAATAAAGTAATTAAATTTAGAAAAAAATTTAACTATATTAAATTCATAAATTTTCATAAATTTAAACTGTAACAAAATAAAGTAATTAAATTAAATTTAGAAAAAAATTTAACTATATTAAATTCAAAATAAACTTAAACTAAAATAAAATAAAAAAAAAATAAATGTAAATAAAATTAATTTATGTTTAAATTAAATTCTCACATATAAAAGTGAATTAAATAAAAAGAAGGCTCAAATAAAATGTAAAATAAATTAAGTTATATTATTTTAATTTAAAAGAAAAGTCAAATAGAAAAAATAAATTAAATTTAAACCAAACTTTATTAATAACCTTGAATTGAACATGAAACTAAAATTAAATTTAAATAAACTTCTCACGCATCTCAAATAAAATGAAATTGCATAAATAAAATAAAATTAAATTAAATAAAGATAAGGTTATTAAAATCAAATTAAATAAAAGATAAAGTAATTCAAATTAAATTAAATTCAGCAAATTCATCAAATTTCTTGGGCTTATTGAATTAAGGACAAATTTTCAACGGTTTTCATTGGTCAATTAATAAAACTAAATTCAAAACTTAACTCAAATAAAATTGAATACAAATAAATTCAAACACAAAAGAAAGAAAAATAAAATAAAATAAAATAAAAAAAATAAAATAAAATAAAATAAAACAAAATAAAATAAAATAAAACAAAATAAAACAAAATAAAATAAAACAAAATAAAATAAAATAAAATAAAATAAAATAAAATAAAATAAAATAAAACAAAATAAAACAAAAAAAAAAAAATAAAATAAAATAAAATAAAATAAAATAAAACAAAATAAAGTAAAATAAAATAAAATAAAATAAAATAAAACAAAATAAAACAAAAAAAAATAAAATAAAATAAAATAAAATAAAATAAAACAAAATAAAGTAAAATAAAATAAAATAAAATAAAATAAAATAAAATAAAATAAAATAAAATAAAATAAAATAAAACAAAATAAAATAAAATAAAATAAAACAAAATAAAATTTAACAAAACAAAATAAAATAAAATAAATATGATCCAAATAAATTCATATAAAATTAAATTAATTTCAAATTTAAGCAAATTAAAAGAAATGTAATTAAATTAAAATGTATTCATTTTTTTTTTCAAAACTAAGCAAAACTTAATTACATTAAATTCATATTACATTATTATACTCACGATGTCTTTGCAAAAAATTACATTTACTCACGACGTTTGTGGAAAAATTATTAAGTTGTTTTTATATCTATGCTATGTTTATTGGAAGAATATTTTTGTTTGTGATTTCTATTGGTTTTTAATGAAACTCAAAAATAAAATAAAATAAAATAAAATAAAATAAAATAAAATAAAATAAAATAAAATAAAATAAAACAAAATAAAGTAAAGTAAAATAAAATAAAATAAAATAAAATAAAATAAAATAAACTATAACAAAACAAAATAAAATAAAATAAATATGATCCAAATAAATTCATATAAAATTAAATTAATTTCAAATTTAAACAAATTAAAAGAAATGTAATTAAATTAAAATTTATTCATTTTTTTTCAAAACTAAGCAAAACTTAATTACATTAAATTCATATTATATTATTATACTCACGATGTCTTTGAAAAAATTACATTTACTCACAACGTTTGTGGAAAAATTATTAAGTTGTTTTTATATCTATGCTATGTTTATTGGAAGAATATTTTTGTTTGTGATTTCTATTGGTTTTTAATGAAACTCAAAACGTCCTCCATGTGCTAAAACTAAAACAGAAAATAATTGCAAGTTTTCTAAAAATTGTTTTTACGAATTACTCTTATTGTTATTTTTAATAAGTTATAATAACTGCTTAACATTCATAATTTTTTGTAATTTATTTCATTTTGACTAAGGTTTTATTTGATGACGTTATAGTCATATTTAAAAACAATCAAACAAATTTTTGTTAGATGTAAGCTCATAATTCTTAGGACACCAAAATAAAAATAACAAATATGTTTATCTAAAATATTGTATAACGAAAAATTAAAAAAAAATTAACAAACTAAAATATTTTGATGTAATAAAACTGCCATTTTGAAAAACAGTAGTCAAAATAACAAAATCAAACTGAAAATAGAAAAATCCTTGTTTTGTGTAAAATAATTTCCTTAATTTTAAGGCAAGTTTTCTTAAATAAAAAAATAAGCTAAACAACCAACTCATTCATACACACCATTACAATTAACACACATTGCTATTACATGATTACAAAATAAAAATAAAAACGAGAAAATTCAATAAAAATTATATTGTTAAAGACTGAATTATGTCAAGACTTTTATTCATTTCAAGTTAAAAGAACAAATCATGCAGATTTATTTACTGTATGTGATAATACCTCTTTTTTGCAGCATACGAGGCATAAGCCTTGGGTCAAACAAATTATTGTACTAATTTGTGGTACACAAATCCTGGGGGCGTTTATGATGGGGCAAAAAAAGCCAATACCAATTTTATCAACATCGTGTTCATGGATGAAAACTTGTTAGCAAGCAACTTTTTTACAACGCGGCAACCATGGTTCAAGTACTAGCCGCAGTGATGCTACTCATAGAAAAACTGAGGGGGGCCAACGTAGTTGCCATACCCCTTTAAAATTCTATTCGAGTGTGGCCCATGTTAACTTAAGGCCAAAGGGGTTGCATAGTTCAATTGCATGTTAGACTCTACTACAAAATTCAATTAAACAAAGTTTAGCTATGCGTTTTTAACCTTAAGTGGGGGTTCCCAACAACAAAACTATCGAAATTGGTTTTTCCTAAGAGATTTCCTTACCCTACCCCCCCCCCCCCCCCTCATTTTGACCATCTCAAATCGAAAAGGAGTGTCCATTATTGATAGTTCAAGTGTTGGCAAATGGCAATGCAAACATATTGGAAGTGATGGAAAACACAAGCAAATGAAAATCCTAAGCAAATATCCGTAGGCGAAAATTTTCAAGAAGTCAATGAAAAATCATAACTTGCATAATTTTTCAAGAACCGTGTGAAAGCTTTAATGCTCTAGGAGGTTATTTAAAGGCAGAAAGTTGATATAAAAGGCGTTGAGAGTCTACAATGAGGAAATTTTCATAGACTGTGTATATTTCCAAACGACATCTACCTGCGGCCTAATAGAAATCCACGTTAAAAGCGACTTTGCAAGCTTGATGTCTTTTATAGAAAAGTAGCTTTATACTCTCATAGACTCGTAGTGGTAAATCGGCTAGTGAAGTACAATGGTAAAATCGACCAAGTACACGCACAGAAAAAAACATGTTTGGACATGGTTGCCGCATCCATTTAATACTTATCTAGAATATGTAATTGTCGCGAAAACCATGTATTTTGTCTTTGTAGAAATAATTTTCGAGCGGAGAAAAATATATGTTTAAATGGTTCTCAAATGCCGCAAACATGCTCTATCATTTAAATGATAGAATTTGAGACCATTAAATGGTCGGGAAAATCATGTACCTGACCATTCATTTTTTTTTTACTTTTTTACAGGGAAAAAAGTATTTTTATAGGTTAAGTATAGACATGTCTAGAACCGTTACATGACCATAAAGACCATGTATATTATTTTCGTGACCATTTACGTTTTTAATTTTTTTGCAGCGAAAATAAGTTTATAAAAAACATTGAGCAGGTACACGCGATTTTCATTTTGCGAGTCAGTCGTGTGTTGATTAATTCTTGGAATGGACGGAGAATACGGAATTACTGTGTTTTGTGTTAATTTATTTATTCAGGAGTGGCACGTGGTTTTATGTGAACACAAAAAAGGGAAGTGTAATTGAAAACAAGTATATACGGCCGTAAGTTCGGCCAGGCCGAATCTTATGTACCCTCCACCATGGATTGCGTAGAAACTTCTACGAAAGAATGTCATCCACAATCGAATTACTTGGGTTAGTTAAATTGTGAGTTAGTCCATACGTGGTATATGTTAGACAAAAAAGTTATGTATAGGTAAGTCTACAAATGATTACGAATCGATATGGACTTTTGCAAGGTACGTAGGGTGCCAGAATTGAAATATGGGGGCTATATACAATTATGAACTTGATATGGACCAATTTTTGTGTGATTGGGAATCGATTTATCTGAGGGCTATATATAACTATAGGCCGATATGGACCAAAACGTTAACGGCCATATACTAGCACAATGTACCAAATTTCAACTGACTCGGATGAAATTTGCTCCTCCAAGAGGCTCCAAAACCAAATCTCGGGATCGGTTTATATGGGGGCTATATATGATTATGGACTTTTGGCATGGTTGTTAAATATCATATACTACCACCACGTACAAAATTTCAACCAGATCGGATGAATTTTGCTTCTCCAAGAGGCACCGGAGGTCAAATCTGGGGATCGGATTATATGGCAGCTATACATAATTATGGACTGATATGAATCAATTCCTGCATGGTTGTTGGATACCATATACTAACATCACGTACCAAATTTCAACCGAATCGGATGAATTTTGCTCTTCCAAGGGGCTCCGGAGGTAAAATCTGGGGATCGGTTTATATGGGGCCTATATATAATTATGGACCGATTTCGACCAATTTTTGCATGGGTATTTGAGGCCATATATTAACAGCACATACCAAATTTGAACTGAATCAGATGAATTTTGGTCTTCCAAGAGGTCCGGAGGTCAAATCTGGTGATCGGTTTATATGGCGGCTATATATAATTATGGACCGATATGGACCAATTCTGCCGCGGTTGTTAAAGATCATATACTAACACCATGTTCCAAATTACAACCGGATCGGATGAAATTTGCTTTTCTTTGAGGCTCCGCAACCCAAATCTGGGGATCGGTTTATATGGGGGCTATATATAATTATCGACCGATGTGGACCAATTTTTGCATGATTGTTAGAGACCATATACGAACACCATGTACCAAATTTCAGCCGGATCGGATGAAATATGCTTCTCTTAGAGGCTCCACAAGCCAAATCGGGCGATCGGTTTATATGGGGGCTATATATAATTATGGACCCATGTGGACCAATTTTTGCATGGTTGTTAGATACCATATATTAACACCATGTACCAAATTTCAGCCGGATTGGATGAAATTTGCTTCCCTTAGAGAATTTGCAAGCCAAATTTGGGGGCCCGTTTATATGGGGGCTATACGTAAAAGTGGACCGATATGGCCCATTTGCTATACCGACCTTCATCAATAACAACTACTTGTGCCAAGTTTCAAGTCGATAGCTTGTTTCGTTCGGATGATAGCGTGATTTCAACAGACGGACGGACATGCTCAGATCGACTCAGAATGTCACCACGACCCAGAATAAATATATACTTTATAAATAAATATAAAATATATAAATTATAAATATATATAAATTATAAAAATTATTTATTTGACAAAATATTACAGAATTTTTTAATTTACATCCAAAACATTGAATTCGGATTACACCTAAAAAAGTGATGCAAATTCAGTGCATCGGCTGTTGAAATGTAGGACTTCCGTCCTATGACAAGCCTATGTTAAACTCATCGCTTCTGCGTCAATTTTGCACCACTTCCGGATCCAAAAAGAACATTTTCGTTACTTTTTTGGCGACGCTTTTTTTTGCTGGGATTCTATGGTGCTGGGTATAAAAATTGAATTAAAAGAACTTCCTGCGTAGTTAAAAAAAGAACATCTTTGGGAGGACATTTTTGGAAGTGCTTTTAAAATTTAGCCTTTGGAACAACTTCCATTTTTTTTTGCTGGGTTGCGATAACACACCCAGAAAAAAGTGTCTTCGAAACTAAAGGAAAAAATGTTCATCAATTTAGTTTAGCCATTTTATTTCCATTCAGTTAAATATTTGTGTGAAATAATAAAATTTACTTGTCTCAGTAAAAAAATCCTAAACTGAAAGTGGTTAGGAATAGTTCATTATCTAGAATAAGGCATGGAATTTTACTAATACTGTTTTCTTCGCTGGGTATAAGAATTTACTACTGAACAAAAACATTTTATTCACTGATAACAAAGCATTCGTAAAAATAAACAAAAACCGAACTTAAACCAAGTTTCCTCAAATTTAGTAAAATTTCTTATAAAATGATAATTCTGACTTCCTTTATTATAGAAAGCTTATCATACATACCAATAACACTTGGCGTAGAAAAATATTTTATTTCATTCGTACTAAGAAGTATTCAATCTTTTCAAAACTTAAGGAAACACACTTGTTAGAATATAGGAAAAGTTACTACATGTCTTGTATCTACCTTAAATCGATACCTGGTATCGATGTAATCGATATGTTTGCGCGTGGATTGTTTTTTTTTAGTTGGAATCGCGTTTTTATGGTATACGGAGAGATTGTTAAAAAAGAATATAGTAAAATAATATAATAAAAAACAAATAAAATATATAAAATATTTGTTATTTTAAATTAGTGAGAAAAATGTTTGTTTTTTTTGAAAATTGGTTTATAAAAAAAGAAAACACCAGCAGAATAACAACACCAGCAGAATAGCAGCCTGCAAACTGATACGACAAACGTTTTATATATGACAAATTTTTCTATAGAATTACACTAGTTTACAAAATATTTTTTTTCATGTATATTTGATGAGATGTGACTTTTCTTATGTATTTTGATCTGCTGAAATCGAAAATAAATTTAAACACTAAACAAATTATATCTCGAGGTAGAAATGTCCGATTATATCATTGTTGATACTTAAGTGAAAGGAATTGAGATGGCGAACAATCTTGTATAATTAGATCTGTAATAAGTTAAGAGGTTAAAAAATATCGATGCATAAAAGGCAAATTTTCAAAACAATCATATTTTACAGTGACCCTTTTCTGCCGGAAAAGTACACAGAAAAAAATTTCACGAAAATTTTTCCAATTAAAATTTTAATTGAGTTTTAAAAAATATTCAACTAAAAATGTAATTGATTCAACAAATTTTTTAATTGAAACAAAAATCAATCACAAAAATTATCAATTAATTTTTTAATTGGATCAATTAATTTTTTAATTGGCCTTCAATTAATTTTTTAATTGATTGTATCATTTCTGTGATTGAAGACATTTCAATTAAAAAATTATTTGGATCAATTAATTTCGTGATTGAACCAGAAAATTTTTTTTTTATGTGTACACACCATTGATGACATTTTTTTTCTCGTCATGGCCGTATAGGTTATGGTTAAAGCGGCAGCCCGATTAAGTTTCAGGCTCACTTAGACGATTCAGTCCATTATGATAAAAACGTCCAGTTTCTATTCATGGTCGTATAGATGGTCGTATGAGAGGATTACTAAAGCCTTCAACATTTCACTGAAAGCTGCATGCCCTAAAGGGAAGCCAAGGGGGAAAAATCGACCACCATGGTGGTCTACGGAGTTAGGTAAATATGAGGAAATTGTGCAGGAAGCTCTTTAACAAAGCAAAGTCCACCAGAGCTCCTGTGGATTGGGACGCTTACAAGAAGAATCTGAGAGGATACAAGCGAGAACTGAGAAAGGCTCAGCATAACTCTTGGAATGATTACTACAGCAGCATTGAGAATACGTCCGAGGCTTCCAGACTACGGAAGGTGCTAGCATCCACGAGCTCCGCTCCAGGTTTCATTAAAACATCGGAGGGCAATTGGACAACGTTCAGTGAGGAGACGCTGGAGGTACTATTGGACACACATTTTCCCGGAAATAAGACGGATGAACCATGCACTGGCGGTGCCACAGTGGCTCAGCGGTCGTTTGCTATCGAGGAAATTGTATCAGAATCTAGAATAAAATGGGCGTTAAATAGCTTTGGATCATTCAAATCCCCCGGACCTGATGGAATTACTCCGGCGGAGTTAAAAGCGGTGGCTGACAGAATTATCCCCTGGTTGTCGGCGATATATATAGGATGTATCAACTTAGCATATATTCCACGAAAGTGGAGAGAATCAAAGGTCGTTTTCATACCTAAAGCGGGAAAAGCCTCTCACTCGAATGCGAAGGATTTCCGACCAATCAGCTTATCATCATTCCTACTTAAGACTCTGGAGAGGATGATAGATATTTATCTTAGAACTTGCGTCGATTCAAGTTTGCTCTCGAAACGACAACATGCATACTCGAAAGGCAGGTCTACTGAGACCGCATTACATGAACTAGTCAGCTTTATTGAAAGCTCACTATCTGTCAAAGAATACACAATCGTTACATTTCTAGACATCGAAGGGGCGTTCAATAACGTCCATCCGAGCTCGATATTAAATGGACTGACAATTCTGAATGTTGATCCAGGTATACTTAGGCTGTTAGACGAACTTCTAAGGAAGAGACGCATTTCAGCCACACTAGGACAAGCAAACATACAAAGGTATGTGAACAGAGGCACTCCTCAAGGAGGAGTTCTATCACCTCTTCTTTGGAATGTTGCTATAAACGACCTTCTGGTTTCCCTAGAAAAAGAAAGGATACAAGTGGTGGCATACGCAGATGATGTGGCGCTAGCAGTCAGGGGAAAATTCCCATCAACAGTTAGAGATATTATACAGAGAGCCCTCCGGATGACTGAGAAATGGGCGAAAGATAATGGTCTTGGGGTAAATCCTGTAAAGACAGAACTAGTCATGTACTGCAAAGATCGCAAAACTCCCACGGTTAGGCCTATTTCCTTAGGGGGTATTGAAATTCCCTTTAGGGAGTGTGCAAAATACCTTGGCGTTATTTTGGACAGGAAGCTGACCTTTAAGCTTAATATTGAAGAAAGGGCGAGGAAAGCAACGGTAGATTTATACTCGTGCAAAAAGGCAATAGGGAAAAAGTGGGGACTAAAACCAAAAATTATACATTGGCTATACACGGCAGTGGTTAGACCTATAATGCTATATGGTGTTGTAGTCTGGTGGCCGGCACTTCACCAGCCGACAAGTTTAGACAAAGTTCAGCGTATGGCGTGCTTGTGTATCTCAGGTGCATTCAGCAAGACAGGAACAAACTCCCTTAATGTCATACTGCATCTATTGCCTTTAGACATTTTGGCCAAACAGTCAGCTGCAACAACGGCTGTGAGGTTGCGCGAGCTATCGCTGTGGTCGGAAAAAAGTTACGGTCACAGTTCGGTCCTCAAAATAATGCCAGATGTGCCCAACGTAGTGGATTACACTTTGGCGAGTCCACTTTTCGACAAACAGTTTGAGACTCTAATTCCCAACAGTGAGGTGTGGTGCACACGGACCCCGGGGAATAAAAGATATATAGATTTCTACACTGATGGCTCCAAATTGGATGGCCAAGTGGGTTTCGGAGTATATTCTAAAGATCTGGAACTTCGATTAGCGAAAAGATTATCTGATCACTGTAGTGTTTTTCAGGCTGAAATATTAGCAATAAGAGAAGTGGTGAATTGGCTGAGAAGTAATGCTCCAAGCAATATTGGCATTAATATTTACTCAGACAGTCAACCTGCAATAAAATCCTTGGACTCTGTGTTCCTCAACTCGAAAACGGCCATCGACTGCCGCAAATCTCTCTATGAGATGGCTGAGCAGCACAATATTCACCTAATATGGGTGCCTGGCCACAGGAACATACCGGGGAACTGCGAAGCAGATGAGCTAGCAAGGCTAGGAACTACCTTATATATTCCAGGGGAACTAGAATCTGTTGGTGTGCCTCTGGCTACCTGCAAGCTCTTACTGCGTGAGAAGGCAGTCATGATGGCAAATGTTCGATGGGAGAATTGTAAGGATTGTAACGACTCCAAGCAAATATGGCCCCATTTAAACTTAAACCGCACACTAGATATGCTAGTGTTCTCGAGACGCCAGATATCACTCCTGATATCTGCTATAACGGGTCGCTGCCTGATAGGCGATTTTGCAAAAACTATTGGTGCGAAGTATAATGACTATTGTATGAGCTGTCATGATGCGGAGGAAAAGGAATCAATAAAACACCTCTTGTGTGAGTGTCCTGCATTTTGTGTAAGGCGTTAGCAAATTTTAGGGGCATATAGCTTCAGATTACTAGCGGACCTGGAAAACGATAACTTAAGCAGTCTGCTAATGTTTTGGGAACAATCTGGTTGGTTCAACAGAAGAAAATAATCAAGAAGATTCAACGGTTAAAACTAGAAGTGCCCATATGTAATAGGTACTTTTAGTTAATGTGGTATCACAATGGACTGGATAGTCTAAGTGAGCCTGAATCTTAATCGGGCTGCCACTTTAACCTAACCTAACCTAACCATAGATGATACTCTAACGTAAGTAGTAAGACCAAGTAGAAGAAAAACCACTAATTGAGTGATCAAATCCATTGTCAAATCATGCAAATATGAGCCACTCACCCACACAAAAATGCATTTTTTTGTGGCCGAATGGAAAATTTAACATTTTTTTTCGAATTCAGCAAATCTAAATACATAAGAAAAGTCAACTCTCATCAAATGTACATTTCTAGTGTAAACTAGTATTTTCTTAAATTGACCAAATTATTTTATTACAAGTATATACGGCCGTAAGTTCGGCCAGGCCGAAGCTTATGTACCCTCCATCATGGATTGCGTAGAAACTTCTTCTAAACACTGCCATCCACAATCGAATTACTTAAGTTGCGGTAACGCTTGCCGATGGCAAGGTATCTTAAAACCTCCTAACACCTAAATTGTATGTAAGTCCATACGTGGTATATCATCAAATCAAAAAAGATCGATCCAATACGTATATAATTCAGTTTTACAAAGTAGACATACATTTTTGACAAAATTTTCTACAGAAATAAAATTTTAACAAAATTTTCTATAGAAATAAAATTTTCACAAAATTTTCTATAGAAATAAAATTTTCACAAAATTTTCTATAGAAATAAAAATTTTGACAAAATATTCTATAGAAAGAAAATTTTGACAACAATTTCTACAGAAATAAAATTTTAACAAAATTTTCTATAGAAATAAACTTTTGACAAAATTTTCTATAGAAATAAAATCTTGGTAGATTATTTTTGACTGTAGTGGCAACCATGATTATGAACCGATATGGACCAATTTTTGTGTGATTGGACCAATTTTGGTATGGTTGTTAGCGACCATATACTAACACCACGTTCCTAATTTGAACCGGATCGGATGAATTTTGCTCCTCCAAGAGGCTCCGGAGGTCAAATCTGGAGAACGTTTTATATGGGTTCTATATATAATTATGGACCGATATGGACCAATTCTGGCACGGTTGTTAAAGATCATATACTAACACCATGTTCCAAATTACAACCGGCTTGGATGAAATTTGCTTCTCTTGGAGACTTCGCAAGCCAAATCTGGGGATCGGTTTATATGGGGGCTATATATAATTATGAACCGATGTGGACCAATTTTTGCATGATTGTTAGAGACCATATACCAACACCATGTACCAAATTTCAGCCGGATCGGATGAAATATGCTTCTTCTAGAGGCTCCACAAGCCAAATCTGGGGATCGGTTTATATGGGGGCTATATATAATTATGAATCGATGTGGACCAATTTTTGCGTGGTTGTTAAAGACCATATACCAACATCATGTACCAAATTTCAGCCGGATCGGGTGAAATTTTCTTCTCTTTGAGGCTCCGCAAGCCAAATCTGGGGATCGGTTTATATGGGGGCTATATATAATTATGGACCGATGTGGACCAATTTTTGCATGGTTGGTAGAGACCATATACCAACACCATGTACCAAATTTCAGCCGGATCGGATGAAATTTGCTTCTCTTTTAGGCTCCGCAAGCCAAATCTGGGGATCGGTTTATATGGGGGCTATATATAATTATGGACCGATATGGACCAATTTTTGCATGGTTGTTAGAGACCATATACCAACACCATGTACCAAATTTCAGCCGGATCGGATGAAATATGCTTCTGTTAGAGGCTCCACAAGCCAAATCTGAGGGTCCCTTTATATGGGGGCTATACGTAAAAGTGGGCCGATTTTGCCCATTTTCAATACCATCCGACCTATATCGATAACAACTACTTGTGCCAAGTTTTAAGTCGATAGCTTGTTTCGTTCGGAAGTTAGCGTGATTTCAACGGACGGACGGACATGCTTAGATCGACTCAGAATTTCACCACGACCCAGAATATATATATACTTTATGGGGTCTTAGAGCAATATTTCGATGTGTTACAAACGGAATGACAAAGTTAATATACCCCCATCCTATGATGGAGGGTATAAAAATCGATGATTTGACGGTGGCAAAGGAAAAGAAATAAGTTTGTACCAATTTATTTCGGCATGGTAATTCCGAAACGTGCGTCCATCCAACCATCTTGCAGTCTATAGGGCTTTGACCAAATAAATTTGACAAACATTATTTTCCTCTGTTGGTTAAGCTACACTTGTAGCTTACACACAAAAAAATAAAATATGAATTTGTACATAAATGTGTACATTTTTGAAAATTTATGGAGTCTTTCATGAAATAGATGTACGCTTACGTAAATATTTGATTCGTAAATACTTGTTATAAAATTAAGAAATTTTTAATAATGCTCATGGATTCTTTCGTAAAATTAATGAAACTTTACATAATATATTCAAAAATACTGGTTTTCTCTTAGCATGAGAGAGTCACAACATAGAATTACTCTCATATGTACACCCAGAAAAAAGTGACCCCTTCTTTAAGTTAAAATGAACTCATTGTGAAGAAAGTTGAACTTCGTATAGCGCCAAAGACATTTTAATTTGTTTGAACGATGTGATTTTCGTAGAAATTAGGAATAATGCATTCCATATATTAGTTAACATTTTCATATATTTATATACCACTATACTACAGAATGAAAAAATTTAACTAATTTGAATTCATATATGGAATGATTTTATTGAAATTTTTTTCATTCATTTCGACAAATCTTACACATTTGTGGTAAAACTTTTACTTCATAATTAGAACTGCTTACCTTCGTTTTTAAATACAATTTTATTTATTTCTATAAGCAATTTTATCTTCAATAAAAGACATGTTTTATTAATATATTGAATATATTTATTAAGAATCAACAGCATCGAATCTCTTTGAAATATTAGTTTATTATTCCACTATTTCCAATTTCCGTGTGATATTATCAACTGTAAAACGCACTTTTTCTTCTTCTTGTACTTTTCACTTTTAATAAGTTGCTGCCTAACGATTTTGTCCTCCTTTTACAATACCTACAAATATAAAAAATCATAAAACATTTTTGTTCCAAAAGGTTAGCGTCACTGAATATTACCTGATAATTGAAGATTCCAAAATGAAGACAAATGAAAGGGTTGTTATTCTGCTGGTGTGGTGGATTTATTTAAAAAAACGAAAATTTTTCTCACTAATTTAAAATAACAAATATTTTACATATTTTATTTGTTATTTATTATATTATTTTACCATATTATTTTTTAACAATCTCTCCGAAACAACGCGATTCCAACTAAAAAAACAACCGACGCGCAAATATATCGATTACACCCACGCGCAAACACATCGATTACGATGACAGGTATCGATTACAGGTAGACAATAGAAGAAATTTCCTATATTCTAACAAGTGTGTTTCCTTAAGTTTTGAAAGGATTGCAAACTTCTTAGTACGAAAGAACTAAAATATTTTTCTATGCCAAGTGTTGTTCGTATGTATGAAAAACTTTCTATTATAAAGGAAGTCGCAATTATCATTTTATAAGAAATTTTACTAATTTTGAGGAAACTTGGTTTTAGTTCGGTTTTTGTTTATTTTTACGAATGCTTTGTTATCGGTGAATAAAATTTTCTTTTTCAGTAGTAAATTCTTATACCCAGCGAAGAAAATAGTATGAGTAAAATTCCATGCCTTATTCTAGTTAATGAACTATTCCTAACTGCTTACAGTTTAGGATTTTTTTACTGAAACGAGTAAATTTTATTATTTTTCACAAAAATTTACCTTAATGGAAATAAAATGGATAAACTATATTGATGAAAATTTTTTCCGTTAGTTTCGAAGGCACTTTTTTCTGGGTGTATACAATACAAGCATATAATACGAGACAAAAAACCACACATAGCGTTTTTGAATGCATCACGTGGCTTTGCTGTGTTTGTTTGCTTCAGTTCAGTTTGAGTCGCCGTCGCGATTCGAAGATTATTTATTGCTGAAAAAGATTGACGAAATAAAACAATTTTATTAATTAACTGGAAGCATTGGTACTCATATTTATAAGTAATAAAAAATATTGTAAAATGTTTTTTATTCGCAGGACTTTAAAACGATTTTTAATAAAAGGGTTCATACATTTTGACCAATTAAGAATAAGAGAAAAAATCTAAAAGAAAAGTTAAATTTAATGCATGAAGTTTTTAGTATATATTATGTAAAAATACATATTTTTCAATGTCGAAAATTATGTACACTTCATTTATAATATTAAAAATTCCATTAATATTATGCATACATTCGTAGTCAATGAAAACCTGTATTTTTTTAATTTATAAACTTTTTTCATACAATTTATGAATTCCGTATTTGGAAAATTTTTGGGAACAATATTCATAAAATAAATGAATTATTTTTTTGTGTGTAGTCAATGCATGGTTTTAGGCTGAAATAAAAAACGACAACAATGATTTTATAAAAATTTCAGAAAATTTTCTATAGAAATAAAATTTTGCTAAATAAAATGTTTTGTGTTGTAGTAAAATTTTCTCCAAATTTTGGTAGGTTATATTTGGCTCGAGTGGCAACCGTTGTTGCCAGCCATTGAACTCGAAAAAAAATAAGAAAACAGGAATTCATGCTAAGTAAAAATCCACTTTTTATAAAAATTAACGAAAAGACGAGGTCAACTTTATGTACACTGTTTGAAAAATATGTTTTCATATGTTTCGATATAAACAAAATGTGTTTCGGGCACAATTTTTAAACACAATATATTTAAGTGCAAACATGTAATGTTCTCAAACTAACACTAAATGTTTGGAACACATATGTTAATATGTTAGAATATATTATGTTTGGGGCATGCATGTTTCATAAAAATTATATGAGTGAATGTAAACATATATAAATTTACAAATTTCGAGTAAACATATATATGTTGTGATATTTTATTCAGAGAGCGAAAGAGAGAGAGAGAGAGAGAGTATAGAGAAAGAAATAGAGATAAAAACCGGGAGGGTTGACGAAAGATATCAAATTAACAGAGCGAGAGAATCGAAAGAGAGCAATTTCTGTGAAACCGCTTATATGTTGTTTCGGAAACTGCTTTATGATAAGGCCAAAAATTTTATACGCTTAAGTCTAAATATTATTTAATTTAAGTCTAAATATTATTTAATTTGTGTATATTATAAAATTATTAAGTATGTTTATACTCGACCCCACGTTCTTCCTTTGTTAGAGTTTTTGAATTCCTTCCAAAATATCAAACTTTTATACCAAAACCAGTTTTTTATTACAAAATTGTTATTTTTGCAATAAAAAAATAATATTTTATCCAAAAGCTCAGTCCATTTCGTTTATATCAAGCACTGTTTCTGACTGTAAATCTTTAATAACCCACATTTCGAAGTTTCATTATAAAAATTTAATATAGTATAAATATAAATGCGTAAATTAAAAAAAAAAACAATTGGTGTTTGGTCGGAGCAGGGATTGAACCCACGACCCTTTGCATGTACGGCAGACATGCTAACCACTGCTCCACGTTGCCAACACATGTATGTTTCTGTTAAATAATGTTATGTTTGCATGGGCTCGTGGGCGCTGCAAACTATGCTATATAAATGTAACTTATAACGATAATTGTCTTCTGGTGACTATAACAGCTACGTAGCTCAGTGGTAGTGTGTTGGCTTACAAACTGTATGGTCCTCGGTTCGATTCTCCGTCCAGGCGAAAGGTAAAATTTAAAAAAATTATAAAATTGAATAATTTCTTCAAAATTATTTGTATTACAGAAAAAGGTGCCAAGAACTAAAAAATTTCGTGGAAGTGAAAATTATATTAGGGAATGAGCACAATCTTCTTTGGGCAAAATTCTTCCAAGCATATAATATTTTTGGCTCAAAATGCTTCCAAAAATAGAATATGTTCACATAAAACAAACATATTAATGTTTCGGCAGTATCCAATAATATATGTGCTTCATGCAAAATATGTTTGGAACATATGTTAGAGAGGCGATTTTTTTTGAGGGTGTAGTGTTCAAATTCGACCAATTGACTATCGACTAAACGTTGACCAAAATCAACTTTTAACGAAAAATTCAAAAATTCGACATTGCAATAAAATCGAATGTGATGCGATTTAAACGCAGCTCAACAATTCCAAAATGTCGAGTTTTATAAATTTTGAAACAGTTGATAGATCGAATACTCGATATTTTCCAAATTTAGTTTTTTAATTCTGAATACACTTCCTTATTCACACTCAACGGTCACAATTACTTCGAATATGCGATCATAAATTTCTTCATTCGCCGCTACTCCCACCGTTTCCCCCGTTTAATTTTTGATTGACAGTCTTTGAGATTCTTCTTTCCATTGTTATATTTCACCATATTTATAGAGGCCTTAATTGCCATCCATGCCAATTAAAATATCGTAACTCACAATTAGCTTCTTCATAACCATAAACTGATATCCTGCAACCATGCTGCTGTAGTTGAAACGCTTGATAATAAAATTATGCATATACATATTCTTATGGCCAATAATTATATTAAAATATTTAAATCATATAAAATTTCCAATTATTCCATACACCGGTTAATGAAAACGCAAAGCTATCATAATAAAGGCGGTCATGCAATCTACTACATACTCACTGTGGCCTACAACTCTATAAATACAAAATAGATCATTGTGTGGTGTGCAAGTAGGGACCACCCTAATATGTAATTTATGTAATAACAAGTAAGTAAAGTCTAAAGTCGGGCGACTATATTATACCCTTCACCATTATGTAGACCAAAATTTGTGTTACCGTATCAACTCCTTCAAATTTGTTGGGAGTTATTATCAAAATGTATATTCCTATATACAAATATTTATATTTGAAACGATTTGGAGACAATTTTTTGTACTTCTACAAAATCGCTAGAATTAAAAATTAAATCGGCTAACACCCTGGGATGAAATATATATGTATATGTATTCGAGATATAGGACAATTTGAGTAATATTTAAAATTTTTGCTACTCAGCAGTGGCGATTTTACAAGGATATTGGTCAAATCTCGCCAAGATATGTGGTCAATTATGGGTTATGATATATTTTTCGGCCAGTTCGGGTGATATTTCCACAAGCCGGAGCTTTATTTAAAATTCGACCATTCTGTGAAAAGTTTGGCATTACAGTGTGTAGAATATGACTACGATATGGGGATATCATCACAGAATTTTGGGTAAAATGTGGGTATTTTGGCCATATTAGATTAAGATGACACACTTAAATAGCATATTAAATGTATTCTCTGTGGGAACTATCGAGTCAATTGGAGGAAACTCCCATTGAAAATAGGTCTAAAATATGAAACATTCTACCATATTTCCCCTGCTCTGGCGTACATATATATGGGAGCTATATCTAAATATAAACCGATTTTGACCTACTTTGACATGCATAGTTAGAATAATAATCCTGCTATCTCAGCAAAAACGTAAATGGGAGAATAATTTTGGCCTCCGTGATCATATGGGTGTAAATCGGGCGAAAGATATATATGGGGCCTATATCTAAATCTGAACCGATTTCAAACAAATTTGGCAAACTTAACGATACTATTAAACGTACTCCTTATGCAAAATTTGAAGCAACTCAGGGCAAAACTCTGGCTTTTGAAGCCATGTAAGTGCAAATCGGACAAAAGATATATATGGGAGCTATATCTAAATCTCAACCGATTTCAACCAAATTCAGCACTATTAACAATACTATTAAACGTACTCCTTGTGCAAAATTTGAAGCAAATCTGAATAAAACTATGGCTTTTTTGCCATATAGGTAAAAATCAGACAAAAACAAGTAAGTAAAGCCTAAAGTCGGGCGCGGCCGACTATATTATACCCTTCACCACTATGTATTTGTGTTATGATCTCAACTACTTCACATTTGCTGGAAGCTATATAAAGGAGACAATTTTTTTACTTCTACAAAATCTCTAGAATTAAAATTTAAATCGGCTAACGCTATCCACTTAATTGGAGGAAACTTCCATTGAAAATGGGTCTACCATATTTCCCCAACTCTGGTGCACGTATATATGGGAGCTATATATAATCTGAATTTTGACTAAATTTGAAATGTATAGTTAGAATAATATTTCTGCTATCTACACACAAAAAAATAATTCATTTATTTTATGAATATTGTTCCCAAAAATTTTCCAAATACGGAATTCATAAATTGTATGAAAAAAGTTTATAAATTAAAACAAGTATATACGGCCGTAAGTTCGGTCAGGCCGAATCTTATGTACCCTCCACCATGGATTGCGTAGGAACTTCTACTAAAGGCTGTCATCCACAATCGAATTACTTGGGTTGCGATAACACTTGCCGATGGCAAGGTATCGTAACACTTTTTAACACTGTCTTCTAAATTGTAAGTTAGCCCATACGGGGTATATATTAAACAAAAAAGGACGATTAAATACGTATATAATCTAGTTTGACAAAATTTTCTATAGAAATAAATTTTTGACAAAATTTTCTATAGAAATGAAACCTTGACAAAATTTTCTATAGAAATAAAATTTTGACAAAATTTTCTATAGAAATAAAAATTTGACAAAATTTTCTATAGAAATAAAAATTTGACAACATTTTCTATAGAAATAAAATGTTGACAAAATATTGTATAGAAATAAAATGTTGACAAAATTTTGTATAGAAATAAAATGTTGACAAATTTTTCTACAGAAATAAATTTTTTACAAAATTTTCTATAGAAATAAAATTTTGACAAAATTTTCTATAGAAATAAAAATTTGACAAAATTTTCTATAGAAATAAAATGTTGACAAAATATTGTATAGAAATAAAATGTTGACAAAATATTGTATAGAAATAAAATTTTGACAAAATTTTGTATAGAAATAAAATGTTGACAAAATTTTCTACAGAAATAAATTTTTTACAAAATTTTCTATAGAAATGAAATGTTAACAAAACTTTCTATAGTAATAAAATTTGACAAAATTTTCTATGGAAATAAAGTTTAGGTAGATTACAAGATTTTCTATAGAAATAAAATTTTGACAAAATTTTCTATGGAAATAAAATTTTGACAAACATTTGTATAGAAATAAACTTTTGACAAAACTTTCTATAGAAATGAAATTTTGACAAAACTTTCTATAGTAATAAAATTTGACAAAATTTTCTATGGAAATAAAGTTTTGGTAGATTATTTTTGGCGATATGGACCAATTTTTGTGTAATAAGTCATATATATAACTAAAGACCAATTTTTACATGGCTGTTAGAGGCCATATATTGACAAAATGTACCAAATTTCAACCGTATCGGAAGACTTTTGCTCCTCCAAGAGGTTCCGGACGTCAAATCTGGGGACGGTTTATATGGGAACTATATATAATTATGGACCGATATGGACCAATTTTTGCATGGTTGTTAGAGACCATATACTAACACCATGTACCAAATTTCAACTGGATCGGATGAATTTTGCTCTTCCAAGAGGCTCCGGAGTTCAAATCTGGGGATCGGTTTATATGGGGGCTATATATAATTATGGACCGATATGGACCAATTTTTGCATGGTTATGAGAGGCCGTAAACTAACATCAGGTACCAAATTTCAACCGGATCGGATGAATTTTGCTCCTCCAAGAGGCTCCGGTGGTCAAATCTGGGGATCGGTTTATATGGGAGCTATATATAATTATGGACCGATATGGACCAATTTTTGCATGGTTGTTAGAGGCCGTATACTAACATCAGGTACCAAATTTCAACCGGATCGGATGAATTTTGCCCCTCCAAAAGTCTCCGGAGGTCAAATCTGGGGATCGGTTTATATGGGGGCTATATATAATTATGGACCGATATGGACCAATTTTTGCATGGTTGTTAGAGACCATATACTAACATCAGGTACCAAATATCAATCGGATCGGATGAATTTTGCCCCTCCAAGAGGCTCCGGAGGTCAAATCTGGGGATCGGTTTATATGGGGGCTATATATAATTATGGACCGATATGGACCAATTTTTGCATGGTTGTTAGAGACCGTATACTAAGACCACGTACCAAATTTCAACCGGATCGGATGAATTTTGCTGCGCCGGGAGGCTCCCCAAGCCAAATTTGGGGATCGGTTTATATGGGGGCTATACGTAAACGTGGTCCGATATGGCCCATTTTCAATACCATCCGACCTACATCAATAACAACTACTTGTGCCAAGTTTCAAGTCGATAGCTTGTTTCGTTCGGAAGTTAGCGTGATTTCCACAGACGGACGGACAGCCGGACAGACGGACAGACGGACGGACGGACAGACGGACGGACATGCTTAGATCGACTCAGAATTTCACCACGACCCAGAATATATATACTTTATGGGGTCTTAGAGCAATATTTCGATGTGTTACAAACGGAATGACAAAGTTAATATACCCCCATCCTATGGTGGAGGGTATAAAAATACAGGTTTTCATTGACTACGAATGTATGCATAATATTAATGGAATTTTTAATATTATAAATGAAGTGTACATAATTTTCGACATTGAAAAATATGTATTTTTACATAATATATACTAAAAACTTCATGCATTAAATTTAACTTTTCTTTTAGATTTTTTCTCTTATTCTTAATTGGTCAAAATGTATGAACCCTTTTATTAAAAATCGTTTTAAAGTCCTGCGAATAAAAAACATTTTACAATATTTTTTATTACTTATAAATATGAGTACCAATGCTTCCAGTTAATTAATAAAATTGTTTTATTTCGTCAATTTTTTTCAGCAATAAATAATCTTCGAATCGCGACGGCGACTCAAACTGAACTGAAGCAAACAAACACAGCAAAGCCACGTGATGCATTCAAAAACGCTATGTGTGGTTTTTTGTCTCGTATTATATGCTTCTATTGTATACATATGAGAGTAATTCTATGTTGTGACTCTCTCATGCTAAGAGAAAACCAGTATTTTTGAATATATTATGTAAAGTTTCATTAATTTTACGAAAGAATCCATGAGCATTATTAAAAATTTCTTAATTTTATAACAAGTATTTACGAATCAAATATTTACGTAAGCGTACATCTATTTCATGAAAGACTCCATAAATTTTCAAAAATGTACACATTTATGTACAAATTCATATTTTATTTTTTTGTGTGTATGCGAAATTTCACGTAAATGGGAGTATAACTTTGGAGGAAACTTCCATTCCTGGTCATATGAGTGCAAATCGGACGGAAGATATAAAGGGTGATTCTTTTGAGGTTAGGATTTTCATGCATTAGTATTTGACAGATCACGTGGGATTTCAGACATGGTGTCAAAGAGAAAGATGCTCAGTATGCTTTGACATTTCATCATGAATAGACTTACTAACGAGCCACAACGTCGAATTTTCAGTGAATGGGCCCTAGAAAAGTTGGCAGAAAATCCGCTTTTTTATCGACAAATTTTGTTCAGCGATGAGGCTCATTTCTGGTTGAATGGCTACGTAAATAAGCAAAATTGCCGCATTTGGAGTGAAGAGCAACCAGAAGCCGTTCAAGAACTGCCCATGCATCCCGAAAAATGCACTGTTTGGTGTGGTTTGTACGCTGGTGGAATCATTGGACCGTATTTTTTCAAAGATGCTGTTGGACGCAACGTTACGGTGAATGGCGATCGCTATCGTTCGATGCTAACAAACTTTTTGTTGCCAAAAATGGAAGAACTGAACTTGGTTGACATGTTGTTTCAACAAGATGGCGCTACATGCCACACAGCTCGCGATTCTATGGCCATTTTGAGGGAAAACTTCGGAGAACAATTCACCTCAAGAAATGGACCGGTAAGTTGGCCACCAAGATCATGCGATTTGACGCCTTTAGACTATTTTTTGTGGGGCTACGTCAAGTCTAAAGTCTACAGAAATAAGCCAGCAACTATTCCAGCTTTGGAAGACAACATTTCCGAAGAAATTCGGGCTATTCCGGCCGAAATGCTCGAAAAAGTTGCCCAAAATTGGACTTTCCGAATGGACCACCTAAGACGCAGCCGCGGTCAACATTTAAATGAAATTATCTTCAAAAAGTAAATGTCATGGACCAATCTAACGTTTCAAATAAAGAACCGATGAGATTTTGCAAATTTTATGCGTTTTTTTTTAAAAAAAAGTTATCAAGCTCTTAACAAATCACCCTTTATATGGGAGCCATATCTAAATCTGAACCGATTTCAACCAAATTTGGCACAATTACCGATACTACTAAACGTACTCCTTGTGCGAAATTTGAAACAAATCACGGCAAAACCCTGGATTTTGTGGCCATATAAGTTCAAATCGGACGAAAGATATATATGGGAGCTATATCTAAATTTCAACCGATTTCAATCAAATTTACCAAACATTGGTAGAATGTCAATTCTACCCTCTGCGCAAAATTTCACGAAGATCGGTAGTAAACTTTGGCCTCTGTGGTCATATGAGTCCAAATCGGACGAAAGATATATATGGGAGCTATATCTAAATCTGAATCGATTTTGACCATATTTGGCACATACAATAGTATCGTTAAAAGTACCGCTTGTGCAAAATTTGAACTAAGTCGGGGCAAAACTCTGGCTTTTGAGACCATATAAGTTCAAATAGGGCGAAAGATATATATGTGAGCTATATCTAAATCTGAACCGATTTTAAGAAAATTTTACACACTTAACCATACCATTAAACGTACCCCTTGTGCAAAATTTGAAGCAAATCACGGCAAAACTCTGGCTTTTGTGTCCATATAAGTTCAAATCGGACGAAAGATATATATGGGAGCTATGTCTAAATTTCAACCGATTTCAATCAAATTAACCAAACATTGGTAGAATGTCAATTCTACCCTCTGTGCAAAATTTCACGAATATCGGTAGTAAACTTTGGCCTCTGTGGTCATATGAGTCTAAATCGGACGAATGATACATATGGGAGCTATATCTAAATCTGAACCGATTTGGCTGATATTTTGCAAGATTTTCGAGATTCACAAAATATTTGGATGTACGGTATATCAAGAAAATCGGTTGTGAAACACGCTAACTATAACTAAATCGGGGATAAATATATATGGCAGCTATATCTAAATCTGAACCGATTTTTTCCAAAACCAATAGCGATTGTCTCTGTCCCAAGAAACGGCCCTATGCCAAATTTGAGGACGATCGGACTTGAATTGCGAGCTGTACTTTGTGCACAAAATTACATATACAGACAGACGGACAGACAGACAGACGGACATCGCTAAATCGACTCAGAATTTAATTCTAAGCCGATCGGTATACTAAAAGATGGGTCTATGACCACTATTTCTTGGCGTTACATACAAATGCACAAACTTATTATACCCTGTACCACAGAAGTGGCGAAGGGTATAATTAATTGAAGTTTTCAAATTAAACCAATTAATTTTTTAATCAAATATTTTGTATGCTCAATTAAAACTGTGATTGAAAACATTTCATTTAAAAAATTAATTGAATCTTTTCGCGATTGAATTATGAAAACATTTTTTTGTGTGAAACCCACAATTTTCTTGGCATACTTCTAGGCTGCTCAAGTGTCCCCTTGAAAACACTTGATCTTATATGAGAAGGGAAAAGTCGTACATCCAATACTGTATACAAAACCTAGCATATGAGCTTCAAATACATCAGTCTTGGACAGACACCTGTGCGTGTGACCACTGGCATCATATAGCCATAATGGAGTATATCACAGAACATATCACGAAACCAAAACCATATCAATTTACGCGAAACCTTAAGTCATTCATAATATTTTCACATGACCAAAAAAAGCAAAAATCGCGAAAAAGATAAACCAAACAATAAAAAGCTAAAAAACGATGCTGTTTTATGGCCCTTGAGTGTTATAAACCAAAAAAGCTCCTATGGATATCACCCAGTAGTTGTCCTGGACATCAACAGACCTTCAGCAATGTTTGCAGTAGCCAACCACATAGAGAGAAAAAACAAATAACCATATAGCCTAGCCCATACACAGCAGGTGGCATAAACCAGAGATTCAATTAAAAAAACACTGTGAGCCACGATGGCCCATACTATCGCGGGTAAACATGAAAGTGCTACATGTTTATTTAAAGCGCTTGCGAGGAGAAAAATATTAACTTGTGTTAATGAAAAATATGATTACAGAAAATTTTACGGTTTTCCATAATCATGGTAACCATGATAGGCCAAAGGGAAAATTATGTATCGAAGGATATAGGATTTTAAGTAGACCCTAATTGCTAATAAGTTTTTTGTACACACCATAGGATGGGGGTATAACAAGTTTGCCATTCCGTTTGTAACATATCTATACCAAGCAAAAAGGCGTCACAAAAAAAGCATTCGGTTTGGATCCGAAAGTGTTTAAATATCGGATCAGAAGCAATGAATTTTACTCGGGCATGAAAGTCATTTTTTAAGAACATTCATTTTGCATCCGTTTTCAGATGTTATGCTAGATCACTATTTCGTATTAATAAACAAGTAAGGAAAGTCTAAAGTCAGGAGTGGTCGATTATATTATACCCTTCACCAATTTGTAGATCAACATTTTCGATACCATCTCCAATCCATAAAATTTTGTGGGTTCTATATATTTTCGCAATAAATTGTAATTTTCTTAATTTTGCAGGATAACGTATTTTGCATCTTCTTCAAATTCCGTACATCCAAATATTTTGTGAGCCTGGAAAAAATGCAAAATATAAGCCACATCGGTTCAGATTAAGGTATAGCTCCCATATATATGAACCGTTCAGACTTAGATTTATCTCCACTATATGTATATGATATGGATTTAAGTGGCCCTAGAAGCCAGATTTTTGCCTTTATTTCCTTCACATTTTGCACAAGATTGCCATAATTTTTTAGAACTTTCGACTTGGATTAAATAAACATCAGTGCATCGATGAACTTAATTCCATTTTTGCCGACGAAGCTCCGTCAAGGACCAGTGTTTATCGATGGTACACAAAAAAAATATTCACGAAAATTTTTTCAATTAAAATTTTAATTGAGTTTTAAAAAATATTCAATTAGAAATTTAATTGATTCAATTGAAACAAAAATCAATCACAAACATTAATAGTATCAATTAATTTTTTATTTGGATCAATTAATTTTGGTCTTTAATTGGCCTTCAATTAGTTTTTTAATTGATACTATCATTTCTGTAATTGAAGACATTTCAATTGAAAAACAAGTATATACGGCCGTAAGTTCGGCCAGGCCGAAGCTTATGTACCCTCCACCATGGATTGCGTAGAAACTTCTTCTAAACACTGCCATCCACAATCGAATTACTTAAGTTGCGGTAACGCTTGCCGATGGCAAGGTATCTTATTTAAAACCTCCTAACACCGCCTTCTAAATTGTATGTAAGTCCATACATCGATTAAATACGTATATAATTCAGTTTGAAAAAAATTTCTATAGAAATAAAATTTTGACAAAATTTTCTATAGAAATAAAATTTTGACAAAATTTTCTATAGAAATAAAATTTTAACAAAATTTTCTATAGAAATAAAATTTTCACAAAATTTTCTATAGAAATAAAATTTTGACAAAATTTTCTATAGAATTAAAGTTTTGACAAAATTTTTTATAGAAATTAAATTTTAACAAAATTTTTTATAGAAATAAAATTTTAATAAAAATTTTCTATAGAAATAAAATTTTGACAAAATTTTCTATAAAAATAAAATTTTGACAAAATTTTCTATAGAAATGAAATTTTGACAAAAATTTTCTATAGAAATAAAATGTTGACAAAATTTTCTATAAAAATAAAATTTTGACAAAATTTTCTATAAAAATAAAATTATGACAAAATTGTCTATAAAAATAAAATTTTGACAAAATTGTCTATAGAAATAAAGTTTCGACAAAATTTTCTATAGAAATGAAATTTTGACAAAATTTTCTATAAAAATAAAATTTTGACAAAATTTTCTATAGAAATAAAATTTTAACAAAATTTTCTATAGAAATAAAATTTTCACAAAATTTTCTATAGAAATAAAATTTTGACAAAATTTTCTATAGAATTAAAGTTTTGACAAAATTTTTTATAGAAATTAAATTTTAACAAAATTTTTTATAGAAATAAAATTTTAATAAAAATTTTCTATAGAAATAAAATTTTGACAAAATTTTCTATAGAAATGACATTTTGACAAAATTTTCTATAAAAATAAAATTTTGACAAAATTTTCTATAAAAATAAAATTTTGACAAAATTTTCTATAAAAATAAAATTTTGACAAAATTTTCTATAAAAATAAAATTTTGACAAAATTGTCTACAGAAATAAAGTTTCGACAAAATTTTCTATACAAATGAAATTTTGACAAAATTTTCTATAAAAATAAAATTTTGACAAAATTTTCTATAGAAATAAAATTTTGGTAGATTATTTTTGGCTAGAGTGGCAACCATGATTATGAACCGATATGGACCAATTTTTGTGTGATTGGAGATCGGCTATATATAACTATAGACCGATATGGACCAATTTTGGTATGGTTGTTAGCGGCCATGTACTAACACCACGTTCCAAATTTGAACCGGATCAGATGAATTTTGCTCCTCCAAGAGGCTCCGGAGGTCAAATCTGGGGATCGGTTTATATGGAGTCTATATATAATTATGAACCGATGTGGAACAATTTTTGCATGGTTGTTAGAGACTATATACTACCACGATGTACCAAATTTCAGCAAGATCGGATGAAATTTGCTTCTCTTTGAGGATCCGCAAGCCAAATCCGGGGATCGGTTTATATGGGGGCTATATATAATTAGGGACCGCTATGGACCAATTTTTTCATGGTTGTTAGAGACCATATACTTATACCATGTACCAAATTTCAGCCGGATCGGATGAAATTTGCTTCTCTTAGAGGATCCACAAACCAAATGTGGGAATCGGTTTATATGGGACCTATATATAATTATGAACCGATATGGACCAATTTGTGCATGGTTGTTAGAGACTATATACTAACACCACGTACCAAATTTCAACCGGATCGGATGAATTTTGCTCCTCTAAGAGGCTCCGGAGTTCAAATCGGGGGATCGGTTTATATGGGACCTATATATAATTATGGACCGATATGGACCAATTTATGCATGGTTGTTAGAGACCATATACCAACACCATGTGCCAAACTTAAGCCGGATCGGATAAAATTTGCTTCTCTTTGAGGCTCCCCAATCCAAATCGGGGGATCGGTTTATATGAGGGCTATATATGATTATGGACCGATGTAAACCAATTTTGGCATGGGTGTTAGAGACCATATACCAACACCATATACCAAATTTCAGCCAGATCGGATGAAATATGCTTCTCTTATAGGCTCTGCAAGCCAAATTTGGGTGGTCCGTTTATATGGGGGTATACGTAAAAGTGGACCGATATAGCCCATTTGCAATACCATCCGACCTACATCAATAACAACTACTTGTGCCAAGTTTCAAGTCGATAGCTGGTTTCGTTCGGAAGTTAGCGTGATTTCAACAGACGGACGGACATGCTCAGATCGACTCAGAATTTCACCACGACCCAGAATATATATACTTTACGGAGTCTTAGAGCAATATTTCGAAGTGTTACAAACGGAATGACAAAATTAATATACTCCCCATCCTTGGTGGAGGGTATAATTAATTGAATCAATTAATTTCGTGATTGAATCAGAAATTTGTTTTTTGTGTATAGTTGTAGTTCACTTCGTGAAAGTCCTCCAAAATCAGTTGTTGTTGCTGAAACCGTTGATGCTGTGCGCCAACTGATATTGCAAGATCGTCATGTGGCCTATTGTGAGATTGAGATAACGTTAACATTAATGGGACCAGCATACATTCAATATTGCATGAACTTTTGACCGTCAATAAAAATTTGTTCGCGTTGGGTTCCATGCGATTTGACAATAGCTTGACGAAATACTCGTGTCGATTGGTCGAAAGAAATGCTCCAAAGTACGATCGGAACATCTCTATGACATCGTGACAGGTGATAAATTGTGGATTAACGCATATGAGCCTATAAGTCACCATCAGTTCGAACCTGCACTTAAAACCATATTTACGTGGTATTAAAGATTACTCAAGCTAAATTTTAAGATGTGCAATATACACAACATTAAGGGCAAATTTCTTTAAAATAATACAATTTTATTTAAAATAAAGTTTATAATCTTTGCTTAAATTTTTTTATTAATATTTTTTTTTATTAAATTTAGAACATACATTTTAAAATTGTTCGTCCCTCCGTTACAGTTGTATATCTTTGAACTAAGGAAAAATTCCCTTAACAGAAAGAAAAACGTCTTCGATTTAAAGAAATCGTCTTTAAATTAACTGAACTATTGATTCTTTAGATTTAAAATAAAATCTCTTCAAATATAGGCTAAGATTTATTTTTTGTATTTTGTATCTTAGGTTTAAAGTGTTTTTGGAATTTTTTTTCTTTGAAGTATGTGTAATAATTTGGATTTTAAAACTGGCAATTGTTTCTACGTGAATAGCTATATTAATACATCGCAAAAAGAGAACAAAAATTCCATATATGAGATCTGGATCTTGATTTTAGTCTTATTGATCCTAGATTTAAAGCTACATCTTTGGCTCGGTAATCAAAACAAAACTCCTTAAGGGAAGGTTAAAATCTTTGGATCTAAATAAACTTTTTTTTTTTTGAGTGCGAAGAAGCGGTAGATGCGTTCAGAATGCATATTATGGAAATACCTCAATAAGTGCTTCGACACTCAGAAAAAAAACTCGTCGCCAAAAAAGTAGTGAAAATGTACTTTTTGGATCCGGAAGTGATGAAAATTGTTGCAGAAGCGATGCATTTAACACGAACTTGTCATAGGACGCATGCCCACCATTTCAACAGCCATTGCACTGAATGTGCATCCCTTTTTAAGGCATGATCCGAATTCAGTATTTGGAATGTGAATTAAAAAATTTTGTGATATTTTGCCAAATGAATTGCTTTTACATGAATCCTAATTCTGTATGGATACTTTTAAGACACAATTCTCTTTAAATTTGGGTTTTGTGTACTTGTTTCTAGGAAGCAAATTGTAATTTTTCGCATTTTCAGCCTTTTTTCTTCATATGCTATGAAAGTCCTTTAAAAACGAGTTAACGACAACTTTATTTTTCAAATTAAGACTCGACTTCTAGTAAAAATTATACAATGTTTCAAGTAAAAACATCTTTAAAATAAAGTTTTCAAACACATGTCCTATGTTTGAATGATTTTTATACCCTCCACCATAGGATTGACTATATATATGTATATATGTATATATGTATATATATATATATATATATATATATATATATATATATATATATATATATATATATATATATATATATATATATATATATATATATATATATATATATATATATATATATATATATATATATATATATATATATATATATATATATATATATATATATATATATATATATATATATATATATATATATATATTAAAGTCTAAACAAGCTATCGACTTTAAACTTGGCACAAGTAGTTGTTATTGATGTAGGTCGGATGGTATTGCAAATGGGCCATATCGGTTCACTTTTACGTATAGCCCCCACATAAACGGACCCCCAAATTTGGCTTGCAGACCCTCCAAGAGAAGCAAATTTCATCCGATCCGGCTGAAATTTGGTACAAGATGTTGGTATATAGTCTCTAACTACCATGCAAAAATTGGTCCACATCGGTCGATAATTATATATAGCCCCCATATAAACCGATCCCCAGATTTGACCTCCGGAGCCCATTGGAAAAGCAAAATTCATCCGATTCGGTTGAAATTGGTACGTGACCTCCGGTGCCTTTTGGAGAAGCAAAATTCATCCGATCTGTTTGAAATTTGGTACGTGGTCGTAGTATATGATATTTAACAACCATGCCAAAAGTGGTCCATATCAGTCCATAATCATATATAGCCCCCATATAAACCGATCCCGAGATTTGGTTTTGGAGCCTCTTGGGGGAGCAAATTTCATCCGAGTCAGTTGAAATTTGGTACATTGTGCTAGTATATGGCCGTTATCAACCATGCCTAACTAGGTCCATATCACTCTATAGTTATATATAGCCCTCAGATAAATCGAGCCCCAATCACACAAAAATTGGTCCATATCAAGTTCATAATTGTATATAGCCCCCATATAAGCGACCCCCATATTTCAATTCTGGCTCCCTACGTACCGTGCAAAAGTCCATATTGATTCGTAATTATTTGTAGACTTACCTACACATACCTTTTTTGTCTAAAAAAGGGTGATTCTTTTGAGGTTAGGATTTTCATGCATTAGTATTTGACAGATCACGTGGGATTTCAGACATGGTGTCAAAGAGAAAGATGCTCAGTATGCTTTGACATTTCATCATGAATAGACTTACTAACGAGCAACGCTTGCAAATCATTGAATTTTATTACCAAAATCAGTGGCAGAAAATCCGCTTTTTTATCGACAAATTTTGTTCAGCGATGAGGCTCATTTCTGGTTGAATGGCTACGTAAATAAGCAAAATTGCCGCATTTGGAGTGAAGAGCAACCAGAAGCCGTTCAAGAACTGCCCATGCATCCCGAAAAATGCACTGTTTGGTGTGGTTTGTACGCTGGTGGAATCATTGGACCGTATTTTTTCAAAGATGCTGTTGGACGCAACGTTACGGTGAATGGCGATCGCTATCGTTCGATGCTAACAAACTTTTTGTTGCCAAAAATGGAAGAACTGAACTTGGTTAACATGTGGTTTCAACAAGATGGCGCTACATGCCACACAGCTCGCGATTCTATGGCCATTTTGAGGGAAAACTTCGGAGAACAATTCATCTCAAGAAATGGACCGGTAAGTTGGCCACCAAGATCATGCGATTTGACGCCTTTAGACTATTTTTTGTGGGGCTACGTCAAGTCTAAAGTCTACAGAAATAAGCCAGCAACTATTCCAGCTTTGGAAGACAACATTTCCGAAGAAATTCGGGCTATTCCGGCCGAAATGCTCGAAAAAGTTGCCCAAAATTGGACTTTCCGAATGGACCACCTAAGACGCAGCCGCGGTCAACATTTAAATGAAATTATCTTCAAAAAGTAAATGTCATGGACCAATCTAACGTTTCAAATAAAGAACCGATGAGATTTTGCAAATTTTATGCGTTTTTTTTTTAAAAAAAGTTATCAAGCTCTTAACAAATCACCCTTTATATACCACGCCTGGACTAACTCACAATTTAGAAAACAATTTAAGATACCACAATCCAAGTAAATCAATTGTGGATGACAGTCTTTGGTAGAAGTTTCTACGCTATCCATGGTGGAGTGTACATAAGATTCGGCCTGGCCGAACTTACGGCCATATGTACTTGTTTGCTTTGTAGTCAAGATGCATAAAGACAACAAATTTAAAGACAATTTCAATAAATTTAAAGAATTTTTCTGAATTATTAAAGTCAAGTTGACCCTAGTTCAAAATTTTTTCTTTCATGTTATGATACCCATTTTTAAGTTAAATCACTTAAATATAACAATACGACTTCATTGAAAAGTTTATCGACTTTTGGGATGTTTTAGGGTAAGATATAGTCGGCCCCGACCAACGTTCTACTTTACTCACTTGTCAATGATAAGAATTAGCTTTTAAAAGTTATAATTCCTAATGTCGATTCACTTCACCTCTAGAGTGTCATTTTTCACATATCCTTCGAATACACACACATACACACCCATATACTCGTATATCAACCCTGACAACTATTTGCCGTCTATTAATCACTCACACTGTGAGTTATGCAAGAAATTTTCATTGAAACCCCTAAATGTAAGCCAAATTTATTTTTTATTGTCCTTGAAATCCAAACAATTTTCAAAATTAAGCCATGAGAAATTCTTGTGAAACGTAAATGGGTCATTGTCGTTATTTGCCAAAGCCAACTTAATTTTAGTTAATCCTGGTAGTAGGCCTCCGCTCAAGTTCTTTTTGAGTGTTCTTTTTACCTAGGAAAATATTTGGGTTTGAAAAGCTGCTTGTCATCAACATTTTTGTGTAATAATCGTAAAACTTAACAGACTATCCCGAAATCCTTTGCTTGTGAAAGAGTAATCTCAGATTTGAGAATGGGCCCCAGTGAAGTGTTATTGGGGTAATTTGGGGGTATGTCTTATTGTACACACAAAAAAGGTAATGCGACAGTATAGTTGATGTGATGCAATGTCCGCCCGTCTATCCGTCTGTTAATTTGGCTAGTTGGGATTATATGGAAACTGTTGAGGGAATTTCATAATCCTTCATAAGTTTTTAGAGTATACACAAACAAATATTTTTTGTCTACAATTAAATTAATTGATCCAACTAATTTTTACTCACAGAAATGATAGTATAAATTAAAAAAATTATTGATCTACCCTGACAACTATTTGCCGTCTATAAACCACTCACACTGTGAGTTATGCAAGAAATTTTTATTGAAACCCCTAAATGTAAGCCAAATTTATTTTTTATTGTCCTTGAATACTATTAATTTTTGCGATCGACTTTTGCTTCTATTAAAAAATTTGTTCAAACAATTAAATTTTTAATTGAATATTTTTAAAACTAAATTAAGATTTTAATTGGAAAAATTGTCGTGAAATATTTTTCTGTATACACAAAAAAAAAACATTTTTGGAAAGCGACGATTTATTTTTTTATAGTATCCATTCAACTCCAGGTGTATCGAAGTCCAGAGATTCTTAAATTTTTTAGCTAGTCTGAGGCAAAATTATAAAGGCCTGTAATATGGTCTCAATTTGACAAATATTTGTACACCATTTCTAAATTAGGAAGCAGTTTGAAGCCCAGAAAAGTTGTGCTCCAAAAAAAATTAATAAATTATTGAAAAACCTATTCTCGACTATGAAAGACTACACGAAAAAAAACTGATTTTCATAACAGGTTGGCTGGTAAGTCCCCGGTCTGACACATAGATGGCGTCACTAGTATTAAATGCATATTATTTTTATATACTACCAACCTTCAAATGATTCGTGTCAAAATTTGACGTATGTAAGTCAATTAGTTTGTGAGATAGAGCGTCTTTTGTGAAGCAACTTTAGTTATTGTGAAAAAAATGGTATATATGGCCGTAAGTTCGGCCAAGCCGAATCTTATGTACCCTCTACCATGCGTAGAAACTTCTACGAAAGACTGTCATCCACAATCGAATTACTTGCACGCACAGAATAACCATGTTTGTATATGGTTGCCGCATTCATTTAATGCTTATCTAGAGCATCTAATTGCCGCGAAAAACATGTATTTTGTCTTTTTAAAAATAGTTTTAGGGCGGAGACAAATGTATGGTGGCAATAAGCATTTAAATGGTTCTCAAATGCCGCAAACATGTTCTATTATTTAAATGATAGAATTTGAGACCATTACATGGTCAGGAAAATCATGTACCATTCAATATTTTTACTTTTTTTGCAGGGAGAAAAGTATTTGTATAGGTTACGTATAGACATGTCTAGAACCATTACATGACCATAAAGACCATGTACATTGTTTTCGTCACCATTTACTTTTTTAACTTTTTTGCAGCGAAAAGAATTTTATAAAACCATTGAGCAGGTACACACGATTTTCATTTTGCGCGTCAGTCGTGTGTTGATGGTTTCTTGGAATGGACGGATAATACGGATTTACTGTGTTTTGTGTTAATTTATTTATTCAGAAGTGGTACGTGGTTTCATGTAAACACAAAACAAGAATATACGGCCGTAAGTTCGGCCAGGCCGAAGCTTATGTACCCTCCACCATGGATTGCGTAGAAACTTCTACTGAAGACTGTCATCCACAATCGAATTACTTGGGTTGCGCAACACTTGCCGATGGTAAGGTATCTTAAAACTTTCTAAATTACAAGGTAGTCCATACGTAGTATATACTAAACTAAAAAAAGGCCGATTAAATACGTACATAACTAAGTTTAAAGTTTCTATAGAAATAAAATTTTGACAAAATAAAATTTTGACAACATTTTCTATAGAAGTAAAATTAGGAAGAAAATTTCTATAGAAATAAAATTTGGAAAAAATTTTCTATAGAAATAAAATTTTGACAAAATTTTCTATAGAAATAAAATTTTGACAAAATTTTCTATAGAAATAAAATTTTGACAAAATTTTCTATAGAAAAAAAAATTTTAACAAAATTGTTTATAGAAATAAAATTTTGACAAAATTTTCTATAGAAATAAAATTTTGACAAAATTTTCTATAGAAATAACATTTTGACAATGTTTTCCATAAAAATAAAATTTTGGTAAATTATTTTTGGCTCGAGTGGCAACCATGAATATGAACCGATATGGACCAATTTTTGTGTGATTGGGAATCGGCTATATATAACTATAGACCGATATGGACCAATTGTGGCATGGATATTAGCGGCCTTATGCTAACACAACGTTGCAAATTTCAACCGTATCGGATGAATTTTGCTCCTCCAACAGGCTCCGGAGATCAAATCTGGGGAACGGTTTATATGGGGGCTATATATAATTATGGACCGATATGGACCAATTCTTGCGTGTTTGTTAGAGACCACATTCTAACACTATGTTCCAAATTTCAACCGGATCGGATGAATTTTGCTCCTCCAAGAGGCTCCGGAGGACAAATCTGGGAATCGATTTATATGGGAGCTATATATAATTATGGACCGATATGAACCAATTTTTGCATGCTCATTAGAGAACATATACCAATACCATGTACCAAATTTCAGCCGGATCGGATGGAATTTGCTTCTCTTAGAGGCTCCGCAAGCCAAATCTGGGGATCGGTTTATATGGGGGCTATATATAATTATGGACCGATGTGGACCAATTTTTGCATGGTTGTTAGAGACCATATACTAACACCATGTACCAAATTTCAGACGGATCGGATGAAATTTGGTTCTCTTAGAGGCTCCGCAAGCCAACTCGGGGGATCGGTTTATATGGGGGCTATATGTAATTATGGACCGATTTGGATCAATTTTTGCATGGTTGTTAGAGACCATATACTAACACCATGTACCAAATTTCAGCCGGATCGGATGAAATATACTAACACCATGTACCAAATTTCAGCTGGATCGGATAAAATTTGCTTCTCTTAGAGCAATCGCAAGCCAAATTTGGGGGTCCGTTTATATGGGGGCTATACGTAAAAGTGGACCGATATGGCCCATTTGCAATACCATCCGACCTACATCAATGACAACTACTTGTGCCAAGTTTCAAGTCGATAGCTTGTTTCGTTCGGAAGTTAACGTGATTTCAACAGACGGACGGACATGCTCAGATCGACTCAGAATTTCACCACGACCCAGAATATATATACTTTATGGGGTCTTAGAGCAATATTTCGATGTGTTACAAACGGAATGCAAAGTTAATATACCCGCATCCTATGGTGGAGGGTATAAAAAGGAATTTCGTGTTTTGATAAAATACTGTTTTCTGAAGGGAAAAAATACGGTGGAAGCAAAAACTTGGCTTGATAATGAGTTTCCGGACTCTGCCCCAGGGAAATCAAAAATAATTGATTGGTATGCAAAATTCAAGCGTGGTGAAATGAGCACGGAGGACGGTGAACGTAGTGGACGCCCAAAAGAGGTGGTTACCGACGAAAACATCAAAAAATCCACAAAATGATTTTGAATGACCGTAAAATGAAGTTGATCGAGATAGCAGAGGCCTTAAAGGTATCAAAGGAACGTGTTCATCAATATTTGGATATGCGGAAGCTCTGTGCAAAATGGGTGCCGCGCGAGCTCACATTTGACCAAAAACAACAACGTGTTGATGATTCTGAGCGGTGTTTGCAGCTGTTAACTCGTAATACACCCGAGTTTTTCCGTCGATATGTGACAATGGATGAAACATGGCTCCATCACTACACTCCTGAGTCCAATCGACAGTCGGCTGAGTGGACAGCGACCGGTGAACCGTCTCCGAAGCGTGGAAAGACTCAAAAGTCCGCTGGCAAAGTAATGGCTTCTGTTTTTTCGGATGCGCATGGAATAATTTTTATCGATTATCTTGAGAAGTGAAAAACCATCAACTGACTATTATATGGCGTTATTGGAGCGTTTGAAGGTCGAAATCCCGGCAAAAAGGCCCCATATGAAGAAACAAGAAACAAGTATATACGGCCGTAAGTTCAGCCAGGCCGAAGCTTACGTACCCTCCACCATGGATTGCATAGAAACTCCTACTGAAGACTGTCATCCACAATCGAATTACTTGGGTTGCGGTAACACTTGCCGATGGCAAGGTATCTTAAAACTTCCTACCACCGTCTCCTAAATTACAAGGTAGTCCATACGTAGAATATATTAAACTAAAAAAGGGCGATTAAATACGTATATAATTAAGTTTAAAGTTTCTATAGAAATCAAATTTTGACAACATTTTCTATAGAAATACAATTTTGACAAAATTTTCTATAGAAATAAAATTTTGACAAAATTTTCTATAGAAATAACATTTTGACAATGTTTTCCATAAAAATAAAATTTTGGTAGATTATTTTTGGCTCGAGTGGCAACCATGAATATGAACCGATATGGACCAATTTTTGTGTGATTGGGGATCGGCTATATATAACCATAGACCGATATGGACCAATTTTGGCATGGATATTAGCGGCCTTATACTAACACCACGTTGCAAATTTCAACCGGATCGGATGAATTTTGCTCCTCCAAGAGGCTCCGGAGATCAAATCTGGGGAACGGTTTATATGTGGGCTATATATAATTATGGACCGATATGGACCAATTCTTGCGTGTTTGTTAGAGACGACATTTTAACACCATGTTCTAAATTTCAACCGGATCGGATGAATTTTGCTCCTCCAAGAGGCTCCGGAGGACAAATCTGGGAATCGATTTATATGGGGGCTATATATAATTATGGACCGATATGGATCAATTTTTGCATGGTCATTAGAGAATATATACCAACACCATGTAGCAAATTTCAGCCGAATCGAATGAAATTTACTTCTCTTAGAGGCTCCGCAAGCCATATCTGGGGATCGGTTTATATGGGGGCTATATATAATTATGGACCGATGTGGACCAATTTTTGCATGGTCATTAGAGAACATATACCAATACCATGTACCAAATTTCAGCCGGATCGGATGAAATTTGCTTCTTTTAGAGGCTCCGCAAGCCAAATCGGGGGATAGGTTTATATGGGGGCTATATATAATTATGTACCGATGTGGACCAATTTTTGCATGGTTGTTATAGACCTTATACTAACAACATGTACCAAATTTCAGCCGGATCGGATGAAATTTGGTTCTCTTAGAGGCTCCGCAAGCCAAATCGGGGGATCGGTTTATATGGGGGCTATATGTAATTATAGACCAATATGGACCAATTTTTGCATGGTTGTTAGATACCATATACTAATACCATGTACCAAATTTCAGCCGGATCGGATGAAATTTGCTTCTCTTAGAGAGATCGCAAGCCAAATTTGGGGGTCCGTTTATATTGGAGCTATACGTAAAAGTGGACCGATATGGCCCATTTGCAATACCATCCGACCTACATCAATAACAACTACTTGTGCCGAGTTTCAAGTCGATAGCTTGTTTCGTTAGGAAGTTAGTGTGATTTCAACAGACGGACATGCTCAGATCGACTCAGAATTTCACCACGACCCAGAATATATATACTTTATGGGGTCTTAGAGCAATATTTCAATGTGTTACAAACGGAATGACAAAGTTAATATACCCCCATCCTATGGTGGAGGGTATAAAAAGTGTTGTTCCACCAAGACAACGCATCGTGCCACAAGTCATTAAGAACGATGGCAAAAATTCATGAATTGGGCTTCGAATTGCTTCCCCACCCACCGTATTCCCCAGATCTGGTCCCAGCGACTTTTTTTTGTTCTCAGACCTCAAGAAAAAAATTTGGCTGCAATGAAGACGTGATCGCCGAAACTGAGGCCTATTTTTAGGCAAATCCGAAGGAGTACTACCAAAATGGTATCAAAAAATTTTAAGGTCGTTATAATCGTTGTATCGCTCTTGAAGGGAACTATGTTGAATAATAAAAACGAATTTTGACAAAAAAAAATGTGTTTTTCTTTGTTAGACCGGGGACTTATCAGCCAACCTGTTACAGTGTCATGCAAACTCAGAATCATAAATTTCCAGGGTTATTTAAAATTAATTGCTTAATTTTATCTTCTCCCACATCCCAGCAAAACGAAATGGAGGTTGTTTCGCAAACATTGCGCTTTAAGCACATCTATCGATAAAGATTCGCTAGTCGTATAGAATATGCTATTTGGTCATTTTAAGTGAAAAAATAAATCTTGGTCAATCAAATTTCGCAAAAAGAATAGAAACGTAATCATAAGTAAGACCAAAGCAAACAAAACTTAATTAAAAATTTCACCGCCAGAGCCAATGCCGTTTGGCTCTTTCACTTCCATGAAAGTTCATAGAAAAAGTATCATCAAAATATTTCCAATTAAAAAGTTAATTGAAGCTAAAAACTTTTTCGATTAAAAAATTAATTGATACAATTAACTTTTTAATCAAACAAGAAACATTAAGTCAATTAGGAAAAATTTAAAATTTTTTTAATGTTAATTTAAAAATTAATTGATACAATAATTACCATTGTAATCAAACTCGGAAGACTAAGTCAGTTAAAAAACAAGTAAGGAAAGTCTAAAGTCGGGCGGGGCCGACTATATTATACCCTGCACCACTTTGTAGATCTAAATTTTCGATACCATATCACATCCGTCAAATGTGTTGGGGAGCTATATATAAAGGTTTGTCCCAAATACATACATTTACGTATCACTCGATTTGGACAGAATTTGATAGACTTCTACAAATCTGTAGACTCAAAATTTAAGTCGGCTAATGTACTAGGGTGGAACACAATATTAGTAAAAAAATATGGGAAACATTTAAATCTGAAGCAATTTTAAGGAAACTTCGCAAAAGTTTATTTATGATTTATCGCTCGATACATACGTATTAGAAGTTTAGGAAAATTAGAGTCATTTTAACAACTTTTGGACTAAGCAGTGGCGATTTTACAAGGAAAATGTTGGTATTTTGACCATTTTTGTAGAAATCAGAAAAACATATATATGGGAGCTATATCTAAATCTGAACCGATTTCAACCAAATTTGGCACGCATATCAATAATGCTAATTCTACTCTCTGTGCAAAATTTCAACTAAATCGGAGTTAAAAATTGGCCTCTGTTGTCATATGAGTGTAAATCGGGCGAAAGCTATATATGGGAGATATATCCAAATCTGAACCGATTTCAACCAAATTTGGCACGCATAGTTACAATGCTAATTCTACTCCCTGTGCAAAATTTCAACTAAATCGGAGCAAAAAATTGGCCTCTGTGGGCAAATGAGTGTAATTCGGGCGAAAGCTATATATGGGAGCTATATCTAAATCTGTACCGATTTGGCTGATATTTTGCAAGTTTTTCGACACCCATAAAATATTCGGATGGACGGAATTTGAGGAAGATCGGTTGATATACACGCCATTTATGACCAGATCGGTGAAAATATATATGGCAGCTATATCTAAATCTGAACCGATCAATAGGGATCGTCTTTGAGTCGAAACAGGACCCTATACCAAATTTTAGGACAATCGGACTAAAACTGCGAGCTGTACTTTGCACACAAAAATACATCAACAGACAGACAGACAGACAGACGGACAGACAGACGGACATCGCTAAATCGACTCAGAATTTAATTCTAAGCCGATCCGTGTACTAAAAGGTTGGTCTATGATTACTCCTTCTTGGCGTTATATACAAATGCACAAACTTATTATACCCTTACCACAGTAGTGGTGAAGGGTATAATTAATTGAGATTTTCAAATTAAATCAATTTATTTTTTGATCAAATATTTTTTGTGTTCCTTTAAAACTGTGATTGATACTATCATTTTCGTGATTGAAGACATTTCAATAAAAAAAAATAATTGGATCAATTAATTTTGTGATTGAAAAAAAATTGTGTTATCTCTTTATAACGCTTTACAAATGAAGAGAATTATCAAATACGGAGTACTACCAAGTTATTGAAAGCCCATGTAAAATTCATTGGAGATGATCCAAATTTTCACAACTTCCGGATCTCAAGTTGGGGATTCACATTTTAATTGAATTAAAATTTTCATCTCAGCGGAAAATTGAGCCAATGAGTTGGCATTTCCGCTTCCATGAACGTCTTTTTTAGAGGTTTTTGCATATATGAACATAAGTATTTCAAAAACATATATAGCGAATATATAGTTTTTAGTTTTTTAAATATTTTTATTCAAATTAACTTCCCAGCATAACATACAAAGTAATACAGAGGATCGGAAAATTGAGTACTTCCAAGTTTTGTAAGCTCATGTAAAATTCATTGGAGATCATCCAAATTTGTACAATTTGCAATTTCCAACAATAAAAATTAAAATAAACAGTTTATCCCATCGCGGATTTGAGCCTGTAGCGTTTGGCTTTTTCACTTCCAAAAATTTTTATTTTTGAGTAGATTTTGAAGTTATGAGAATTTTCAGTTTATTTTTAAAACAAAAGAAAAAATATATTTATATGAAACTACATTTATTTAAATTTTTTTCATTGGCATATACTTCAAGAGTATAACTTCTTCAACTATGCAAAGGATCCAAAAACGGAGAACTTCCATGCTGTGGCAAATCCATGTATAATTCATTGAAAATGATTCCAAAATCACTGCTACCGGATCACAAATTACTTTTGTGAGAAACTCTGTTTTTGTGCTGGGATATTTTCCGATAACGAAAACCATGACCATATTTCGCCTAAGGAAATGCGTAGAAAATGCTGCTTTATTCTTAGGCCATTGAAAATCCAATTATAATTTTATGCATAAGAGGCGTGTTAAAAGCTTATTAAGCTCTTTAAACGAATTCTCCAAAAACGACAAAGAAATGTAGAGAAACCAATGCAAAAATCTCATTTTGATGGTAATGGCACATGCAATGACCGCAGTAGCAGCCTCTCCATAAGTCCATAATCCATTAAAGTTGCAAAACAGAAAAAAATACAAAAGAAATGAAAGACAAACAATCCACGGGACAGGCGGACAATTAGTCTCCTACAAAACTCTTGGTATAGGCAAAGTCATCATCATCATCATCAACATCAGCACTACCGCCACCATCATTTGTTGCATGCCGTTACCATCGCCGACAACTGCATCAGCACCATGTTATGCGTAAATTAAATCGAATTATTTACAACTTCACAAAAACACTCAGTTTTGCATAGAAATGCATTTAGCACTCTTCACTTTGGTTTTCGGCCTTAGTTTCGATTCGCTTGATCGAATGAACTGCTGCATGTACACTGAAAAACAAAACACACCTATAAACTCAAAGCGAACAGTTTATGTTGTAATTAAAATAGAGTCTTCTTTAAGGACATTTTAAATAATATTGATGTTTTGTTTCCGATTTCTTAGGAAAAATTAAACTCTGTTCAATCGAATGTTTTTTATCCATATCAATTTTTAAGTCTAAGGTTACTTTCACACTAGGCAAATATTTGAATGGGTTAAACATTTTCCAGGAGCATTTCCGAAATATCTGGATACCGTTTTTGGAAAGCACTGCTATCGTGATGTTATATACCTAGCAATAACTGGGTAAGCACTAGTGATTCTTCCAGTAATACCGGGCGTTTTCGTGATTTTCAAGCAAAACATTGGAGATCAAAATTGCAAAAAGAATTAAGTGTCATACGAAGTTCATGATGGATAAATTATTGATGAAATTTACAAATGTTAAAACATTCTGAACTATTTTTTTTTTATTTTCATCTATGGATTAAACCCTTACAGACTAACAGTAATATATTACATTATATACATATCGTTTGTTAATATATCAAGTATTTAATAATAATGTTATCTTTTTCTTTACATTGTATTTCTCTTCTGACAAATCAAGATAATAATAAAATTTATTGAATTCTTTACAAAGACGGCGAAGTGGATCGTTGTTTTCAAAGTTCGTTCGACAGTATTCAATGTGGAGCAGTTCAAAGTTGCGGGTAGGTCTAAAGGGTACATTGAATGATATGCTGTTAATAAGGAAGTCAGATTTAAATCTTCCGTTAATTAAATCAACCATAAAACAGATATTCAGCATGGTACGTCTTCTTTTCAGTGTAGGTAATTTGATAAGCGATAGTCTTTCTTTGTAAGACGGCAAGGTTTGAGGTGTCCATTTATTCCGACGTAAACAAAACAGTAAAAATTGTTTCTGAACAGATTCTATACGATTGCAATGAATTTGGTACTGTGGGTCCCAAATTACAGATCCATATTCCAGGATAAAAAGGATTCAACAGTTTCAAGCGTTGTGCCATTCAAGTTATAATTCGTGTCGATATAATTTAATCTATAAAAAGAGATATGCTTGCATTTCCTTATGTTCAGTTCCATCATATTTGATGAGCACCATCTGTACATGCTATTCAGATCAGATTGGAGTAAGGATTGGTCATCACTATTCCGAATAACCTTTATAATTTTAACATCGTCAGGAGATAGGAGACAAATTTTATGCTTAATTTGTGTACAATTTTTCCAGTTACTTTAAAGATGATTTCTATAAACCAAATTGTTTTTCTATACTTTAAGGGAAAAGTTCTTTACTTGAAAGACATACGACTTTAACGGAGGGACATAGATTTTATAGATTCGTGTCCTAAATTTAAAGAAAACACTTCAAGTAACGTTTATTAACATTGTTATACCCTCCACCATAGGATGGGGGTATATTAACTTTGTCATTCCGTTTGTAACACATCGATCTGAGCATGTCCGTCCGTCCGTCTGTTGAAATCACGCTAACTTCCGAACGAAACAAGCTATCGACCTGAAACTTGGCATAAGTAGTTGTTATTGATGTAGGTCGGATGGTATTGCAAATGGGCCATATCGGTCCACTTTTACTTTTACGAATGCTCTAAGAGAAGCAAATTTCATCCGATCCGGTTGAAATTTGGTACATGGTGTTAGTATATCTCTAACAACCATGCACATATTGGTCCATATCGGTCCACTTTTACGTATAGCCCCCATATAAACGGCCCCCAAATTTGGCTTGCGATTGCTCTAAGAGAAGCAAATTTCATCCGATCCGGCTGAAATTTGGTACATGGTGTTAGTATATGGTCTCTAACAACCATGCAAAAATTGGTCTACATCGGTCCATAATTATATATAGCCCCCATATATAACCGATTCCCAGATTTGGCTTGCGGAGCCTCAAAGAGAAGCAAATTTCATCCGATACGGCTGAAATTTGGTACACGGTATTAGTATATGGTCTCTAACAACCATGCAAAAATTGGTCCATATCGGTCCATAATTATATATAGCCCCCATATAAACCGATCCCCAGATTTGAACTCCGGAGCTTCTTAGAGGAGCAAAATGCATCCGATCCGGTTGAAATTTGGTACGTGGTGTTAGTATATGGTCTCTAACAACCATGCAAAAATTGGTCCATATCGGTCCATAATTATATATAGCCCCCATATAAACCGATTCCCAGATTTGGTTTGCCGATCCTCTAAGAGAAGCAAATTTCATCCGATCCGGCTGAAATTTGGTACATGGTATTAGTACATAGTATCTAAGAACCCTTTAAAAATTGGTCCATATCAGTCCATAATTATATATAGCCCCTATATATACCGATCCCCAGATTTGAACTCCGGAGCCACTTGGACGAGCAAAATTCATCCGATCCGGTAGAAATTTGCAACGTGGTGTTAATATATGGCCGCTAATAACCATGCCAAAATTGATCCATATCGGTCTATAGTTATATATAGCCGATCCCCAATCACACAAAAATTGGTCCATATCGGTTCATAATCATGGTTGCCACTCGAGCAAAAATAATCTAGCAAAATTTTATTTCTATAGAAAATTTTGTTAAAATTTTATTTCTATAGAAAATTTTGTCAAAATTTTATTTCTATGGAAAATGTTGTCAAATTTTATTTCTATAGAAAATTTTGGCAAAATTTTATTTCTGTAGAAAATGTTGTCAAAATTGTAATTCTATAGAGAATGTTGTCAAAATTTTAAATCTTTTGAAAATTTTGTAAAAATTTTATTTCTATAGAAAATTTTGTTAAAATCTTATTTCTATAGAAAATTTTGTCCAAATTTTACTTCTATAGAAAATGTTGTCAAAATTTTATTTCTATAGAAAATTTTGTCAAACATAATTATATACGTATTTAATCGGCCATTTTAAGTTTAATATATACCACGTATGGACTACGTGGTCTATATTACGGTATTAGGAATTTTTAAGATACCTTGTCATCGGCAAAAGCTACCGCAACCCATGTAATTCGATTGTGGATGACAGTCTTCAGTAGAAGTTTCTACGCAATCCATGGTGGAGGGTACATAAGCTTCGGCCTGGCCGAACTTACGGCCGTATATAATTGTTTTAATTAAAATTTATTTATTTTAAAGACATTTATCCGTAATATTGTGTAAATTGCGCATCCTAAAATTTAGGTTGCATAATCATTCATATTACGAATGTTTGTACACTAAAAAAATTTTAATCCAATAAAAAGGTTATTCAACCCCAATAAAGAAAATTGCATTAAAACAAAATCTATAATCGTTGCTTTAAGAATTGTCTTGTTTAAATTTTGGACAGGAATATTTGAAATTTGAATCCCTCCGGTACAGGCAGAAGAATGTCCCTTAAGGTGAAGAAAAATTAATGTACATTTTAAACCTACTATTACCATACAAATTCTTTTGATAAACTGTCACTAAATTATTATGAGTATGGGCAATAGTCTATAAAATAATCTGAGATATTGCATTTTTGGATTTAAGATAAAAAAGTTTAAGATTTTGCATTTTTGGTTTTAACTTTTTTGAAACTAAAAAAAAACATTTTTTATTTTGTAGTCCTGTTAAAATTTGAATTTTTAAATTATCGTTTCTTTGTATATAAATACCTTTGTTGACATATCGCAGAAATAGAACGGAAATTCGATAAATGTGAACTATATCCTAATTTTAAATTTATAGAGCAAAAATTTAAAGCTAAATAGTTCCCTTAAAAATTTCTTTTTGTTTTGAAACAGCATTTTCGGCTCAGAATCAATACCAAAATCCTAAGCACACTGAAGCACACTGAAAAACAAGCATGTCCGGTTCCAAAGATTTTGTCTTTACTTTAAAAATTTTGGTATTGATTCCGAGCCAAAGAAGCGGAGAATACAAGTAAGGATACTTTTAAGACACAATTCGCTTTTAAATGTGGGTTTTGTTTTTTGCTTTTAGGAAGCAAATTTTAATTTTTCGCTTTTTCAGCTTTTTTCTTCATATGCTATTAAAGTGCTTTAAAAACGAGTTAACGACAACTTTATCTTCCAAATTAAGACTCGACTTCCAGTAGAAATTATGCTATGATTCTAGTAAAAAACGTCTTTAAAATAAAGTGTTGAAAAACCTGTCCTATATTTGAAAGATTTTTTTCTTTGTAGTCAAGATGCAAAAAGGCAACAAATTTAAAGACAATTTCATTAAATTTAAAGAATTTTTCTGAATTATTAAAGTCAAGTTGACCTTAGCCCAAACATTTCTTCTTTCATGTGATGATACCCATTTTTAAGTAAAATCACTTAATTATTAGGAAATTATTAGGACTCTATTGAAAAGTTTATCAACTTTTAGACAAGGAAAAAAAATTCGCATTCGTATTTTACAGACATGAAATCTTTGACCTCACGACAATATTTTTTTCAGTGCATGTCCAGATTAGATTTCTTGGTATTTTAAGTCCACGAAGACATGTGCCGAATATGATTTATGTCGGTCAATTTTTGTGCTATTTGTCCAAAAATGAAAACCTAAAAGACTTTTAAATCCACAAAGACCTGTGTGGAATTTAATTCGATCTATGTATTGGTATGGCGCCAATATAGACCGATCTCCAGATTTTATTTCTTAATCTTCTAGTTAGCGCAATTTTTAGCCGATTTGCCCAAAAATGGCAACCTAAAGGTATTTCAGATCCACAAAGACCTGTGTCGATGGTCAACTTATTGGTATAGCGTCCATATAGAGCGATCTCTATATTTTATTTCTTAAGCTTTTAATACCTCACTTTTATTTCGATTTAACTGAAACTAAAAATCTGAAAGTATTTTAGGTCCACAAATAACATAATGCGTGCTGGTCCATATTTTTCTATAGTCCCCATATAGACCGATCTCCCAAATTGGCTTCTTGGACTTCTAGACATCCGTTGTTGGATCCAACTGACAGCTCTATTGTAAAGCTTGGCATTATTGAGGTTATACACACTCAAAACGTTTTGACATAGAGCGCTTTAAAAAATAGAGCAAATTAAAAAATCTCGCCCAAAAAATAGAATTAAATCATGAACATATTCATCGACGTGGATTAACAAAACCACGTCTCTATGGAAATAATTAATTTTTTTTGCGGTGAAGCTTCGTCAAGGGCCGTGTTTATCGGTTGTATGGTGAATTTAACCGAGGTCCCAGATGAATTTCGTGAAGGACGTCCAAAATCAGTTGTTCTTCCGGAAACTATTGATGCTGTTTGCCAACTGATATTGCAAGATCGTCATGTGACTTATCGTAAGATTCAGACAACATTAGGCGTAAGTGGGACCATCAAAACATACATTCAATATTGCATGAATATTTGACCGTCAAAAATTTTTGTTCGCGTTGGATCCCACACAATTTGCCAATCGTCCAAAAAAAGGCTCGTATCGATTGGGAATTAACTGTTTTACTTCAGTCCGGTCACATTCGGTGATTCTGTATTTCATAATACACAAATCAATAAAATGTAAAAAAAAATTATATTTTTTTCAGTGTACCACGAAAACAAATACAATTACAGAGTAGTTAGCAACTCGTATAGTATCCATTGCCAATAGTTTACACTTGCGACTACATGGGACCATCATCAGATGCTCATATTGCTGCTAGACTCCGTATGCCAAGAGGTCAACATTTTCCATTCCCATCCAGTGGAACTCGCATCCCATTATGAATTATGACAATTTACAATGAAAAGTTGTAAATTTCGGCTCTTGTAAAGAGTCACAGTCACAGGCTGGTTATATGCAGCGACCATCCCAATTGGATTTGCATGAGGCTTCCTGTACGAATGCGTACATAAAGAAGTTTCCATAGTATTTTTGGGGTGAGCTTCAGCAATGTTTTCAATTGAAATTTTTAAATTATGCTTGGCGGCACAAAAATATATTCGTTGTTTTTTTTTCATCGAATACCAATTCCAGTTGAGAATAATTTACCAACATATTAATTATGGGGTAAATAGACACAGAAATCAAATTTACCTTTAACCCGGTTCTTTTATACCCTCCACCATAGGATGGGGGGTATATTAACTTTGTCATTCCGTTTGTAACACATCGAAATATTGCTCTAAGACCCCATAAAGTATATATATTCTGGGTCGTGGTTAAATTCTGAGTCGATCTGAGCATGTCCGTCCGTCTGTTGAAATCACGCTAACTTCCGAACGAAACAAGCTATCGACTTGAAACTTGGCACAAGTAGTTGTTATTGATGTAGGTCGGATGGTATTGCAAATGGGCCATATCGGTCCACTTTTACGTATAGGCCCCATATAAACCGATCCCCCGATTTGGCTTGCGGAGCCTCTAAGAGAAGCAAATTTCATCCGATCCGGCTGAAATTTGGTACATGGTGTTAGTATATGGCCTCAATACCCATGCAAAAATTGGTCGAAATCGGTCCATAATTATATATAGCCCCCATATAAACTGATCCCCAGATTTGACCTCCGGAGCCCCTTGGAAGAGCAAAATTCATCCGATTCGGTTGAAATTTGGTACGTGATGTTAGTATATGGTATCCAACAACCATGTATGAATTGGTTCATATCAGTCCATAATTATATATAGCCCCATATAGACCGATCCCCAGATTTGACCTCCGGTGCCTTTTGGAGAAGCAAAATTCATCCGATCTGATTGAAATGTGGTACGCGGTTTTACTATATGATATTTAACAACCATGCCAAAAGTGGTCTATATCAGTCCATAATCATATATAGCCCCCATATAAACCGATCCCGAGATTTGGTTTTGAAACCTCTTGGATGAGCAAATTTCATCCAAGTCAGTTGAAATTTGGTACATTGTGCTAGTATATGGCCGTTAACAACCATGCCTTACTAGGACCATATCGGTCTATAGTTATATATAGCCCTCAGATAAATCGATCCCCAATCACACAAAAATTGGTCCATATCAAGTTCATAATTGTATATGCATCTATGTTAAAAGTCATATAAAATGCACAGTAAAACTGGTTTCAAACAAAGACAGCCCTATTGAATTTGTATTTGTAGAACTCTCAGTTACCAACTCGAAGTTACTAATTGGCTGTATTTACAGATCAAACAACAATACGAATTACGACAATTTGATTGAGAAAATTCAGGAATTATCTTTGAGTTACAATGATATAATAATAACAGGCGATTTCAACAGCAATCTACTAAAATCTAAGAACATTTCAGATGATATGTTATCACTTGGTCTATTATCAGTTAATACAAATACGCCGACACATTACACTAGCCACTCCAAAAGCCTATTGGATATTTTCTTTGTAAATGATATATCAAAAGTACTATTGTATGACCAGCTGATAGCATCTGGTTTCTCCAAGCATGATTTAATATACCTTACATATGACACTTACGTAGCACCAGAAGAGGCATATGTAACGTATAGGGATTAAAAATCAATAGACGTCGGTCATCTTCTTTATGAATATTATGGTATACAATGGCAATTAATATACGGTATTGAGAGCGTCGACGATCAAGTTTCATTTATTCAATCCAACTTACAAAAGCTCACGGATATCTGCGTTCCTGTTAAAACCAAGAATAGTCGAAGTAAAAATGAACCCTGGTTTAATGAGCACATAAAAAGATTGATTGTCAAGAGAGACAATGTGTACAAGCGTTGGAGACGTTACAAAACTCCGGAACTACACGATCAATTCAAGGTTGCTCGGTGCGAAGTTAACAAGACTATTAAAATAGCAAAAAGTTCCTACTACCGATCAAAATTCTCAACTGCTATAAATTCACGATCTAAGTGGAAAACTATAAGTAACATAGGCATAGGACGCTGTAGTAAGAATGTCAACTATATTGAAAATATTGATGATTTGAATAGACGTTTTGTGAATGCTAATACTTCCATCTTTGACCCAAATGTGAAATTAAACCAACTGAATGAATTGGAAACAAGTAGGACCAACCAATTTGGATTCAGATGCGTTCGACAAGATGAGGTGGTGAAATGTTTCAAAGAAACTAGGTCAAAATTAGAAAAATACTTTTGCTTTTCAACAAATTCATTTAAATTACTAAGGTCATATTTGATTAATCGTACTCAAAAAATATTTTGCAACAATGTTTTTTCTAATGAACTGAAAATTGCAAACGGAGTTCCACAGGGGTCTGTTTTAGGCCCTTTGTTATTCAGCATGTATATTAATGATCTACCCAAAATATTACAGCACTGAAAAATTCATATGTACGCGTATGATGTCCAATTGTATAGAGGGTCACATAAAAATGAAATTGCCATCTGTACTCAGCATATTAATAGCGATCTTGACAGATTATCTAACTGGGCATATATTAATGGTATCTGTCTCAACCCTAGAAAATCAAAATTTCTTGTTATAACAAAGTCTAAATGCGTATTGGAAAATGAAATTGTTCTAAGGGTTAACAACACTAACATTTGCCAAGTTAAGACATTTAAGAACTTGGGCGTTATATTTAATGACCGTCTAACTTGGTCAACCCATATTAATATGGCGTTGGGAAAACTATATGGCATGATGCGAAATCTGTGGGCAGTACAAGATGCAACTCCCGAAAATATAAGAATGCTTCTGGCAAAAACATACTTGTTACCCTCATTACTGTACGGGTGCGAAATATATGCCAACTGCGATAGCTATGATAAACAAAGACTTAAGGTTGCATTCAACAATATTGCAAGATATATTTGTAACAAAAGAAGAAATGATCGAATATCCTCATATTCTTATCAAATATACAACATGAATTTTGAAAATTTTCTAAATTTTAAATGTGTATTGTTCTTACATAAAATTATTTATACTAAAGAACCAGAATATCTTTATAACAAACTGACGTTTGGAAGATCAAATAGAGGCCTCAGAATTATTCAACAAAGGTATACATGTTTGACATCTGAAAGACAATTTTTGATACACACAGTGCGTCCTTGGAACAGTTTGCCAATTCAGCTACAGATTATAAGCAACGCAATTGTATTTAAAAATGAAATAAAAAAATTGTATTCGTAAATTTATTACCACATTTCTTGTAAACTATAAAATCTGTTGTACTATTAAGTAACCTCCAAACATTTTTATCACACATGCATAACTAGCGCTTCAATTATAAGAAGTATTTCTTGTAGTGCTAGGATTACTAATAAATAAATAAATAAATAAATAAATATAACCCCCATATAAGCGTCACCCATATTTCAATTCTAGCACCCTACGTACCGTGCAAAAGTCCATATCGATTCGTAATTATTTGTAGACTTACATACATTTTTGTCTAATATATACCACGTGTGGACTAACTCACTATTTATAAAACGATTTAAGATACCACAACCCAAGTAATTCGATTGTGTATAACGGTCTTTCGTAGAAGTTTCTACGCAATCCATGGTGGAGGGTACATAAGATTCGGCCTGGCCGAACTTACGGCCGTTTACACTTGTTTCCAAATAAGTTAACCGATTTTCTTTATTTTAATGAAAATTTTATATACTTTGTCATATGCTTCCTCCAAAAGCTGAATTTAGTGTTCGGGTTTATCGATTTTTTTGTTTTTGTTACAGTTTTTTGTATCTCTTGGAAAAGTTGAAATGGACCAAACACCACAGATCCACTTCCCAGCAAAAAAAGTTGGAAGTTGTTGCACAAACTTTTCTTTTAAAGCGCATCCCTGAATCCCCCATCAATTTTTTCCACTTCCGATGCAGTCCTTTTGGACAAGTCCACAAATATTTCCTTTAAAGCGCATCCCGAGATCCCCTTCGATTTTTTCCAGTCTTGCCACAATGAATTTTTATTTTAGACCAAGATTTTTTCAAGATTGGACCAAAATTCCTACCAGAGGACAATTTTTCCAAATTAAATTAATATCATTTAAAAGTTAAAATTTTTCCAAACTGTTACTTCGATAGAAATTTTTGTCAAATTTTTATTTCTATTCAAAATTTGTATTTCTATTTATTTCTATAGAAATTTTCTCAACATATATTTGTATAGAATTTTTTGTCAAAATTTTATTTCTATAAAAAAAATTATAAAAAATTAATTTCTATAGAAAATTTTGTCAAACTTTTATTTCTATAGAAAATTTGTCAAACTTTTATTTCTATAGAAAGTTATTGCAAAATTTTATTTTTATTTTTACAAAATTTTCTACCTGTACAAAATTTTTGCATAATTTTGTATCTATACATTTTTTTTAACTTTATTTCTGAACAAAATTTTATTTCTATAGAAATTTTGGTCAACATTTTATTTCTATTTATTTTAAAAAAAAAAAAATACCGATTTAACGAAAATGGACCAAAATCAACCAAATTACATTTGGTCCGACCATCGGAGCAAATTAAAAAAAATTATAATTTTTTGGACCAACTTTGGTCCGATCGGACCAAATTGGCAACCCTGCTTCCGATGCAGTCATTTTGGATAAGTTTTAGAAAGTACGGAAAGTAAGTAAAATTGATTTCCAATTTCAGGCAAATTAGATAAAAACTACGCATTATATAATTCCAAGAACTAAAATCTGGAGATCGGTCTATATGGGTGGTATACCAAAACATGGACCGATACTCACCATTTTCGGCACACTTCTTTATGGTCCTACAATACCTCTAGATTTCTAATTTCAGGTAAACTGGATAAAAACTACGGTTTCTATAAGCCCAAGAAGTAAAATCGGGATATCGGTCTATATGGGAGCTATACCAAAATATGGACCGATACTCACGATTTTAGGCACACTTCTTTATGGTCCTAAAATATCTCTAGATTTGTAATTTCAGGTATATTGGATAAAAACTACGGTTTCTATGAACCCAACAAATAAAATCGGGATATCGGTCTATATGAGGGCTATACCAAAACATGGACCGATACTCACCATTTTTGGCACACTTTTTTATGGTCCTAAAATACCTCTAGATTTTCCATTTCAGGCAAGTTGGATAAAAACTACGGTTTCTATAAGCCCAAGACCCCAAACCGGGAGGTCGGTTTATATGGGGACTACAAAACCTGGACCGATATAGCTCATCTTCGAACTTGACCTGCCTGCAGAAAAAAGACGAGTTTGTGCCAAACTTCAGCACGATTGCTTCATTATTGAAGACTGTACAACAGACAGACAGACGGATATGGTTATATCGTCTTAGAATTTCTCCCTGATCAAGAATATATATACTTCGTATATATCGGAAATCGATATTTCGATGTGTTACAAACGGAATGACAAACTTATTATAACCCCGTCACCATTCTATGGTGGTGGGAATAGGAAATATTTATACATATATATTTATCTCAGGAAGTAGTTAGAATGTCATGCAGTGGTGTCATTTTAGGTTCATATCACAAATATTGGAATAGACGTTTCGTATTCAATGGCGTTTGTGGATGAGTGTGCTAAAGCATTCTGTTATGGTGCCAATAGACCCAGGTTCAACCCCCGGTGTAAACGAAGATGGTTTTCAATTTGTAAAAATTAGATAATAAGAAAATAAAAGTATAACAAACCAGTAAGGAAAGTCTAAAGTCGGGCGGGGCCGACTATATTATACCCTGCACCACTTTGTAGATCTAAATTTTCGATACCATATCACATCCGTCAAATGTGTTGGGGGCTATATATAAAGGTTTGTCCCAAATACATACATTTAAATATCACTCGATCTGGAAGAATTTGATAGACTTCTACAAAATCTATAGACTCAAAATTTAAGTCGGCTATTGCACTAGGGTGGAACACAATGTTAGTAAAAAACCAGTAAGGAAAGTCTAAAGTCGGGCGGGGCCGACTATATTATACCCTGCACCACTCTGTAGATCTAAATTTTCGATACCATATCACATCCGTCAAATGTGTTGGGGGCTATATATAAAGGTTTGTCCCAAATACATACATTTAAATATCACTCGATCTGGAAGAATTTGATAGACTTCTACAAAATCTATAGACTCAAAATTTAAGTCGGCTATTGCACTAGGGTGGAACACAATGTTAGTAAAAAACAAGTAAGGAAAGTCTAAAGTCGGGCGGGGCCGACTATATTATACCCTGCACCACTTTGTAGATCTAAATTTTCGATACCATATCACATCCGTCAAATGTGTTGGGGGCTATATATAAAGGTTTGTCCCAAATACATACATTTAAATATCACTCGATCTGGACCGAATTAGATAGACTTCTACAAAATCTATAGACTCAAAATTTAAGTCGGCTAATACACTAGGGTGGAACACAATGTTAGGTTAAGGCAGCCCGATTAAGAGTCAGACTCACTTAGACTATTCAGTCCATTGTGATACCACATTAACTAAAAGTACCTATTACATATGGGCACTTCTAGTTTTAACCGCTGAACCTTCTTGATTATTTTTCTTTGTTGAACCAACCAGATTGTTCCAAAAACAGTAGCAGACTGCTTAAGTTAACGTTTTCCAGATCCGCCAGTAATCTGAAGCTATATGCTCCTAAAAGTTGCTTGCGCTTTACACAAAATGCAGGACACTCACACAAGAGGTGTTTAATTGATTCTTTTTCCTCCGCATCATGACAGCTCATACAATAGTCATTATACTTCGCGCCAATAGTTTTTGCAAAATCGCCTATCAGGCAGCGACCCGTTATAGCAGATATCAGGAGTGATATCTGACGTCTCGAGATCATTAGCATATCTAGTGTGCGGTTTAAGTTGAAATGGGGCCATATTTGCTTGGTGTCGTTACAACCCTTGCAATTCTCCCATCGAACATTTGCCATCATAACAGCCTTCTCACGCAGCATGAGCTTGCAGGTAGCTAGGGGCATACCAACAAATTCTAGTTCCCCTGGAATATGTAAGGTAGTCCCTAGCCTTGCCAACTCATCCGCTTCGCAGTTCCCCGGTATGTTCCTATGGCCAGGCACCCATATTAGGTGAATATTGTACTGCTCAGCCATCTCATTGAGAGATTTGCGGCAGTCGATGACCGTTTTCGAGTTGAGGAACACAGAGTCCAAGGATTTTATTGCAGGTTGACTGTCTGAGTATATATTAATGCCCACATTTTTTGGAACATTACTTCTCAGCCAATTCGCCACCTCTCTTATTGCTAATATTTCAGCCTGAAAAACACTACAGTGATTAGGTAATCTTTTCGCTATTCGAAGTTCCAGATCATTAGAATATACTCCGAACCCCACTTGTCCATCCAATTTGGAGCCATCAGTGTAGAAATCTATATATTCTTTATTCCCCGGGGTCTGTGTGCACCACGCCTCACTGTTGGGGATTAGAGTCTCAAACTTTTTGTCGAAAAGTGGACTCGCCAAAGTGTAATCCACTACGTTAGGTACATCTGGCATTATTTTGAGGACAGAACTGTGACCGTAACCTTTTTCCGACCACAGCGATAGTTCGCGCAACCGCACAGCAGTTGTTGCAGCTGAATGTTTGGCCAAAATGTCTAAAGGCAATAGATGCAGCACGACATTAAGGGAATTTGTTCCTGTCTTGCTGAATGCGCCTGAAATACACAAACACGCCATACGCTGAACTTTATCTAAACAAGTCGGTTTCTGAAGTGCCGGCCACCAGACTACAACACCATATAGCATTATAGGTCTAACCACTGCCGTGTATAGCCAATGCACAATTTTTGGTTTCAGTCCCCACTTTTTTCCTATTGCCTTTTTGCACGAGTACAAAGCTACAGTTGCCTTTCTCGCCCTTTCTTCAATATTAAGCTTAAAGTTCAGCTTCCTGTCCAAAATAACGCCAAGGTATTTTGCACATTCACCAAAGGGAATTTCAATACCCCCTAAGGAAATAGGCCTAACCGTGTGAGTTTTGCGATCGTTGCAGTACATGACTAATTCTGTCTTTGCAGGATTTACCCCAAGACCATTGTCTTTCGCCCATTTCTCAGTCATCCGGAGGGCCCTCTGAATAATATCTCTGATTGTGGATGGGAATTTTCCCCTGACTGCCAGAGCCACATCATCTGCGTATGCCACCACTTTTATCCTTTCTTTTTCTAGAGTAACCAGAAGGCTATTTATAGCAACATTCCAAAGAAGAGGTGATAGAACTCCTCCTTGGGGAGTGCCTCTGTTCACATACCTTTGTATGTTTGCTTGTCCTAGTGTGGCTGAAATACGTCTCTTCATTAGCAGTTCGTCTAACAGCCTGAGTATACATGGATCAACATTCAGAGTTGTCAGTCCATTTAATATCGAGCTCGGATGGACATTATTGAACGCCCCTTCGATGTCTAGAAACGCCACGATTGTGTATTCTTTGACAGATAGTGAGCTTTCAATAAAGCTGACTAGTTCATGTAGTGCGGTCTCAGTAGACCTGCCCTTCGAGTATGCATGCTGTCCTTTCGAGAACAACCTTGAATCGATTCTAGTTCTAAGATAAATATCTATCATCCTCTCCAGAGTCTTAAGTAGGAATGAGGATAAGCTGATTGGTCGGAAATCCTTCGCCCCCGAGTGAGAGGCTTTTCCCGCTTTAGGTATGAAAACGACTTTTGTTTCCCTCCACTTTCCTGGGATATATGATAAGTTGATACATCCTTTATATATCACTGACAACCAGGGGATAATTTTGTCAGTTACAGCTTGTAACTCCGCCGGAGTAATTCCATCAGGTCCGGGGGATTTGAATGGTCCAAAGCTATTTAGCGCCCATCTTATTCTAGTTTCCGATACAATTTCCTCGACAGGAAACGACCGCTGAGCAACTGTGGCACCGCCAGTACATGGTTCAACCGTCTGATTCCCAGGAAAATGTGTGTCCAATAGCACCTCCAGCGTCTCCTCACTGGACGTTGTCCAATTTCCCTCCGATGTTTTAATGAAACCTGGAGCGGAGTTGGTGGATGCTAGAACCTTCGTAGAACGTAGTCTGGAAGCCTCGGACGTATTCTCAATACTGCTGCAGTAGTCATTCCAAGAGTTATGCTGAGCCTTTCTCAGTTCTCGCTTGTATCCTCTCAGATTCCTCTTGTAAGCGTCCCAGTCTACACAATGTTAGTAAAAAAATATGGGAAACATTTAAATCTGAAGCAATTTTAAGGAAACTTTCCAAAAGTTTATTTATGATTTATCGTTCGATATATATGTATTAGAAGTTTAGGAAAATTAGAGTCATTGGTACAACTTTTCGACTAAGCAGTGGCGATTTTACAAGGAAAATGTTGGTATTTTGACCATTTTTGTCGAAATCAGAAAAACATATATATGGGAGCTATATCTAAATCTCAACCGATTTCAACCAAATTTGGCACGCACAGCAACAATGCTAATTCTACTCCCTGTGCAAAATTTCAACTAAATCGGAGCAAAAAATTGGCCTCTGTGGTCATATGAGTGTAAATCGGGCGAAAGCTATATATGGGAGCTATATCTAAATCTGAACCGCTTTCAACCAAATTTGGCACGCATAGCTACAATGCTAATTCTACTTCCTGTGCAAAATTTCAACTAAATCGGAGCAAAAAATTAGCCTCTGTGGTCATATGAGTGTAAATCGGGCGAAAGCTATATATGGGAGCTATATCTAAATCTGAACCGATTTCAACCAAATTTAACACGCATAGCTACAATGCTAATTCTACTCCCTGTGCAAAATTTCAATTAAATCGGAGTAAAAGATTGGCCTCTGTGGTCATATGAGTGTAAATCGGGCGAAAGCTATATATGGGAGCTATATCTAAATCTGAACCGATTTGGCTGATATTTCGAGACTCATAAAATATTCGGATGTACGGAATTTGAGGAAGATCGGTTGATATACACGCCAATTATGACCAGATCGGTGAAAAATATATATGGCAGCTATATCTAAATCTGAACCGATTTTTTCCAAAATCAATAGGGATCGTCTTTGAGCCGAAACAGGACCCTATACCAAATTTTAGGACAATCGGACTAAAACTGCGAGCTCTACTTTGCACACAAAAATACATCAACAGACAGACAGACGGACAGACAGACAGACAGACAGACAGACAGACGGACATCGCTAAATGGACTCAGAATTTAATTCTAAGACGATCGGTATACTAAACGATGGGTCTCAGACTTTTCCTTCTTGGCGTTACATACAAATGCACAAACTTATTATACCCTGTACCACAGTAGTGGTGAAGGGTATAAATATGGGAAACGTTTAAATCTGAAGCAATTTTAAGGAAACTTCGAAAAAGTTTATTTATGATTTATCGCTCGATATATATGTATTAGAAGTTTAGGAAAATTGGAGTCATTTTTACAACTTTTCGACTAAGCAGTGGCGATTTTACAAGGAAAATGTTGGTATTTTGACCATTTTTGTCGAAATCAGAAAAACATATATATGGGAGCTATATCTAAATCTGAACCGATTTCAACCAAATTTGGCACGCATAGCAACAATGCTAGTTCTACTCCCTGTGCAAAATTTCAACTAAATCGGAGTTAAAAATTGGGCTCTGTGGTCATATGAGTGTAAATCGGGCGAAAGCTTTATATGGGAGATATATCCAAATCTGAACCGATTTCAAGCAAATTTGGCACGCATAGTTACAACGCTAATTCTACTCCCAGTGCAGAATTTCAACTAAATCGGAGCAAAAAATTGGCCTCTGTGGGCAAATGAGTGTAAATCGGGCGAAAGCTATATATGGGAGCTATATCTAAATCTGAACCGATTTTGCTGATATTTTGCAAGTTTTTCGAGACTCATAAAATATTCGGATGTACGGAATTTGAGGAAGATCGGTTGATATACACGCCAATTATGACCAGATCGGTGAAATATATATATGGCAGCTATATCTACATCTGAACCGATTTTTTCCAAAATCAATAGGGATCGTCTTTGAGCCGAAACAGGACCCTATACCAAATTTTAGGACAATCGGGCTAAAACTGCGAGCTGTACTTTGCACACAAAAATACATCAACAGACAGACAGACAGACAGACAGACGGACAGACAGACGGACAGACAGACGGACAGACAGACAGACGGACATCGCTAAATCGACTCAGAATTTAATTCTAAGCCGATCCGTATACTAAAAGGTTGGTCTATGATTACTCCTTCTTGGCGTTACATACAAATGCACAAACTTATTATACCCTGTACCACAGTAGTGGTGAAGGGTATAAAAATACTGATAAAAATAAAAATTGAAATGGTAAAAATTGGTTTTTATTTATGTTTTTTTCAATTTGTTCATCCAAAAAAACTTCCAAGGCACAACTTCTAAAACAATACAAAGGATCCAAAAAATGAACTACTTCAAATTTGTTGGGATCTACATAAATATTCCCATATACATGTATTTAAATCTGAACCTTCTTCATCCAAATGAACTTCTAAAGCAATGCAAAGGATACAGAAATGGAGTATTTCCGTCCTATGAAAAGCCCATATAAAATTCATTGGAGATGATCCAAGTTTTTACTACTTCCGCATCACAAATGGGAGATCTACTACTTTTTTGGAAGCTCTTTTTTACTGGGTTACGTGTAGCGCGTGATGGCTTTGTCCGCCGTTTGAAGGCCATAGTTCGTGCCAAAGGTAGCCATTTCGGACAAATATCAACTGATAACAAAAATTTTATGGTATTTCTCTCTTTTTTGCTTTTGAACAATAAAACTAACAAAAATGTTAAACAAATAGAACGCCTTACTTTGTTGCATTGCATATCAGCCAACCTGTATTTACTCTGTCTTCCACGGATTCAAGCTCTGGTCCCTAGATTTAGTCCAGTAATATTCTATTCCTAAGGCATTCAAAGCAGGTAATCTTATCAAATCCTTCCTCATGGAATACATATCCACTTTGTTTTCTTCTCAAAATAATTCTATGACCTTAAAAATGACCTCTGGGCCTAATCTACTATGATATGCACTATCGAAGATAAGTATATGCATATGAGAAAAGTAAGTTGCTATGCTTTGAGGGGGAAACCTACCATGTTTCTTTTGATGGCTTACGTCCCTTCATTCGTGGTCATTGATTTTGAAATGGAAGTTTTGAGAATTTCCAACAATTTTGACTTCGATGGCAAATGATTACACACTCCCCCCTTCTCACCAGGCCTTTAATGTGAGCCTGCAGGGCTTTTCAAGAATAATAGAAAACGAAAATCGTTCACCATTCATTCTCAACAATGTATTCTCCGCCTGAGTATGGACTAAAGATCCACATTTGATGGGACAAGGCTATGCTTCATCAAGAACAAGATGGTATTGGTGAATGATGATCTTATGGATGGATACCTATCGTGTATTTGTGTGTTGGGGAAATTTGTTCTCAAATGCCGCCTCTGGGTTCAGTAGTTTCCATATAATGTGGTAGTCACTTGGAACATGCAATTCGCCAAACTTACTCCCTTACACCATTCTTGGAATACAATAACAACAACAAATACACAATAGAAGCAAAAAAAAAATGCATGCACTTCTAACAAACTACACCAAAGAGTCAGTCATCAGTTGGCCTAACAGCAAAATCGTGTCCTAACATTTTGAGTTCCAGCACCAAACGACTCCACTTAGGAAATGCAACCAATGCTGTTGTTCCAATTTATGCTAACATAACATCTTGGCCAAGATGTTAAGCGCAACTAATTTCCAGGTATTTTCTTTGGCCTAAAAGATTCAGTAAATTTTCAACAGCTCCAGGAGGCTTCAATGAAATAAGAACGTGTTTCGGCATTGATCATGCCATACCCACACACATAGATCTATACACTGATAGAAAAGCTCATGAAATGCTAAGGATATTTGGCATTGAAATTGGGACAATATATACTGAAGAAATATCACCAATTAAAATTATGATGAAATGAAATTTTAATATGAAACTAGAATATACGGCCGTAAGTTCGGCCAGGCCGAATCTTATGTACCCTCCACCATGGATTGCGTAGAAACTTCTATGAAAGACTGTCATCCACAATCGAATTACTTGGGTTGTGTTATCTTAAAACTTCTTAACATCGGTTTTTAAATTGTGAGTTAGTCCATACGTGGTATATATCAAAGTTATGTATAGGTAAGTCTACAAATAATTACGAATCGATATGGACTTTTTGCACGATACTTAGAGAGCCAGAATTGAAATATGGGGGTCGCTTATATGGGGGCTATATACAATTATGAACTTGATATGGACCAATTTTTGTGTGATTGGGGATCGATTTATCTGAGGGCTATATATAACCATAGACCGATATGGACCTAGTTAGGCATGGTTGTTAACGGCCATATACTAGCACAATGTACCAAATTTCAACTGACTCGGATGAAATTTGCTCCTTCAAGAGGCTTCAAAACCAAATCTCGGAATCGGTTTATATGGGGGCTATATATGATTATGGACTGATATGGACCACTTTTGGCATGGTTGTTAAATATCATATACTACCACCACGTACCAAATTTCAACCAGATCGGATGAATTTTGCTTCTCCAAAAGGCACCGTAGGTCAAATCTGGGGATCGGTTTATATGGAAGCTATATATAATTATGGACTAATATGAACCAATTCATGCACACAGAAAACAGTTTGGTTGGAATTCCATTATAGCAGTAAAAAGTTCGTTCTTCTAACCCATTTTCATTTGGGTCACCAAAAAATCAGTATTTGCAATAAGTATACTTTTCCCTAGAACGATTGAAAGTGCTTCGGACGGAAAGATAGTTTCTAGTCAGAGTACATGGTTGTGTCAACCAACACCATAAGCGTAGGAAGGCCTCTGGGGAGGTGGCTTAGACCCCCCCAGAAAAATTTTAGCCCCCCCCCCAGAATTTGAAAACCTATTTACGATTTTACATTTTTCTAAAAATTAATCAAGTATATACAACCGCACAAAGTTCCGCTAAAGACTTTCATGCACAATCGAATTACTTTGGTTGTGGTAGCAGTTGCCAATGGCAATGTTTGAAATCTGATATTTATAAAATAAATCTGTGGTTGAGTGTTTTGAATGTGAATTAAAAAATTTTGTTATATTTTCCCAAATAATTAATTTTTATATTTTTTTGTGATTTTTAATGCATTCTAACGCTTGTTTGAAACGTTTTCCCTCGAATATTTTCAAAAATTCTATAAAAATTTCTATAAAGAATTTAGCATTTTTTGTGGCAAAATTTGAATAATTTGTACCATTTTATTTATTCTTACTTTTTTAAAAGAAACCAAAAAATTACGCATTAAAATATGAAAAAAATTAAGTAAAAAAACGTCCTGTGTAGTTAAAATAATTAACTTCTTTGTGAGGACATTTTTGGAAGTGCTTTTAAAGTTGTGCCTTTAGAACAACTCCCAATTTTTTGTTGGGAAAAATGAGGAACTACTTTTAGTTGCTTTATTATAAATTAATTGTCGAGTTATTTTGATGCCTATATTGTTATTCATTTTTATGAAATAAAACATTAATTGAACCTATAAGTTCAGTCTATAAATTTTCAGCTAGGGGGGCTATAGCCCCCCCCCCCCTAGGAAAATTGTCTAGCTACGCTAATGACCAACACTATTGGTCTACAATAAAAAAATACTCCAATGATTATCACAACTGGCATGAAGTAGTTAATCAAACCATTATTCAGTAATGAGCACCAACTGTTGATGGTGGGAATAGAATTTGTAAGTACATTTTTACATTCGGTTGTGAAGCCCGAATATTATTTGAAATTCTATCAAATGTCAAAAGAATTCACAAATCAAATTAAAAACTTATTTTATTCTTGTGAAGAGCTGGAAAACCAGGATAATTTGAACGGAAATGGTGAGATGGTTTTGGAAAAAGAACGGAAATGGTGAGATGGTTTTGAGCAAATATTTATCCTTATTAATGTAATGTAATATTATTTTTTTATTAGTTTCGAGGAATATGCCAACACCACATACGTTAAAAGTATAGAATACAACATCGTGGAAATTTAACACAAAATAAAATAACTGAAGTTGCCAGCAATTCTACGCGTAAATTCTTCCAGATCGAAACCTCGAAAACACATGTTTCCCTTTTATTTTTTTAAGATATGAGTGGAGATATACACTTGTGGTAGACTATTATTTTGATTGGGAGAGGCTAATTTGATTCCCAGAGTGCTGAAACCACTATTGCAAATTTTGACGTAAGTCCATACGTAAATCAATAGCAAATTTTCCCAAACATTGTGTAATTCTTGTGTAATGTTTAACAACAATGAGATATTGATAAGAATTAATACTCTAACATTTTAAAGCGATATGTTGTATTTTGGGATTATTTGCTTTGGAGAAACTAAGATATTTAAGCAGAGAGGCTAATTATCACCCGATTTGTGTAAATAGTTTAATAAGTTATACAAATAAACATTTTGTGGGGGTTAGCCTCCCCAGGCCCCCCGTACCTTCGTTAATGATTATTTGGTCGGATACTTGACCCGACCATGAATTTGTTAATACATACACAAGAAATCTAATTCAATCACGAAATTGCTTTAACCTCGAAAATGATAGTATCAATCACAAAATTAATTTTTGTAATCTGCTAAATTCCTGATAGTAACCGACTCAAACCATTTTACGCCCATATCTAAAATAGGTCCAGATGTTTATGTAATATGTTATTGATCAGTCCTCATTATAAGTTCTCCATGGTGTTGGGTACTTAGGATTCGGCCAGGCCGATCTTTCTGTCCTTTTTATTTGTACAAATCTATTTATTAATCGATGGTTTTTGTTTTTTTTTTAGCAAAGATGTTTTGCCGGTTTGGATGATTTGATCAATTTATGACGATGGGTATATAAGCTGATTTACAACCAACTTAATCGCAAAAAATCATAAAGTGCAATTTTCATCTTTTGATATGCAAAATCTTGTATTTAGAACAATTTGTACCAATATAAACATATTTAAATATAATAAAATATTTAACTGGAAAGGAATTGATTTTTAATTCGGTCATGACTATTATCAAGGTTGAGAAACACAACCGAATTATGAAGGTAAACACAATCAATGTCGTCGGCAGACCCAACCAACACAATATGTGATATTAGTTGTGTCGACCGAATCAAGGCCGTATTCAGGGGGGGGGGATGAGGGGGATCAACCCCCCCCCCCCCCCCCCCCGAAATGAATGAATATTTTTATATAAATAAATATATATTTTTAGCTGCATAGAAAAATCTTATTGAAGATGTTGAAGAAAAGCTGGAGGTTTTATTTTGAAAAACGCTTACCTATAAAACTTGCACAAATCATAGAATACTAGTTGAAAAGCCCGTCAAACGACGGTAAAAAAAATTGTTTTTGTTCTCGCACCACAAATTTCATTTTTGGAAAATGTCTTTCTGCTTTTTATGTGTGTTTGTGGTTCTTTTTGTGAACATGACTCGCTTTGTTTGGCCATAGCAACAACAACGAAACAGCCAAACACACATGTGTAAATGCGTAAAACCTGCGAAAAGAACCTGCCTAATTCAGCGATGGAAGCACTTGGAGAGTGCAATAAAGTGATATTTCCAAACGTGCATATTCTTTTAAAAATTTTGGTCACTTTGCCAGTTACTCAGGGATGGAAAATACAATTTTTAAGAAAGTACAAAAAAGGTATTTTTTGGGCGGAAAGGTACTTTTTACTAAATTTCAACAAAAATTTCACTGGAAGATTATTGTCAAGAAACTAAATTTTAAAGAAAATAAAATTTTTACAAAATTTTCTATATAAATAAAATTTTGCAAAAATTTTCTATAGAAATAAAATTTTGCAAAAAAAATGTTGCAAAATTTTTTTAATAGAAATAAAATTTTTCAAAAATTTCCTATAGAAATAACATTTTTACAAAATTTTCAATTGAAATAAAATTTTGACAAAATTTTCTATAAAAATAAAATTTTGCAAAAATTCTATATAGAAATAAAAATCGATAATATTGAATCGCATTCTTTTTTCGACTAAAACATTCTTGAAGTTCAATAAAATCCTGTTTTTGACTATGTCTTTTACAAAATCAAGATTTTCTTCCCACAGAACATATCTGTTTTGCCATATTTGTAAAAGACTATTAGCAAATAAGGTTGATAAAGACTTTCTCAAAATATTAAAATATTTTCTCAAAGCTATTGTACCATAAATCTGATATCGACTCAAAAATGTCTACACAAGAGGTACTCAATCATTCAAAAATGTCTACACAAAAGGTACTAAATCCCACTAAGCATTGAAATTTTAGCTTTTGGATCGGATATCATTTGATAAAATACGAAAAAAAAGTTAAATCTTTTCATTACTTGTTCGTCGTTAAATTCAACGCTTCTTCGCAGATTTTGCACCACAGTGGAAACTCGTAAATAGGTTTTCAAATTCTGGGGGGTGGGGGTCTAAAATTTTTCTGCGGGGTCTAAGTCCCCACCCCACAGTCGTTCCTACGCCTATGGCCTAGATCTTAAGCTAGATACACTAAAAAAAATTTATTTGGATCCAAAGATTTTGAACTTCCCCTAAGGATTTTGTTATTGATTCCGCGCCAAAGATGCTGCTTCTTTAAAATAAAGACATTTTTAGTGACCTATCTGGCTTTAAATCTACGATCAATAACATTAAAATTAGGATAAATATTTTATTTATCAAATTTTCATTCTCTTCGAGGTATACATGTACAAACAGATGCCAATTTAATAATAAAAATTATACCGGATACTTCGAAGTAAAAAAATATGAAAGGAAAAAAAAAACTTTCAACCAAAGATTCAAAAGATAAGGACGATCACTTTAAATCAAAAATGTTTTTCTTTACTTTAAAGAAGTTTTGCCTTGGCTCAAATTTCCAAAATTTGTGTCCTACATATAACACTTTTTGTTAAAGTCATGATAGTAAACTTTATTTTAATTAAAATTTCATTACATTAAAGAAATTAGTCCTTAATATTGTGGAAATTTCGTTAATATTTTAAAATTTAGGTTGCGTGGTCTTTAATATCACGTACATATATTTTTCAGTTTAGCTCCGTAAAAACATGCCTTATTTTAAAGAAGCCTTATCTTTGGCTCGGAATCAAAAACAAAATCATTGAAGGAATATCCATCTTCATATCCAAGTCAACTTTTCTTAATCCAAAGATTCTACGGTACTGACCGGGTTGAAAAAGTATTGAAAAAAGTACTATAGTACTGCATTTTCCATCCCTGCAGTTACTACGTGCTCATCCGAACGTTCATTTTCAACAATGATGAGATTAAAGACGTGTCTTAGAAATTCGACTAGCGAGAGTATACTCAATGGATTGGCATTAATGTCGGTTCATCGCCGAATAAATGTGCCGACTGAAGAAGTCATTGATTTATTTGCTGCCCAAAAAGCCCGTCGGCTCAATTTAATATTATAAAAATATTGTATACATACCTATGCATAAATAAAATTTTCTACACATGAGATTGTATGAATATTTTTTTTTTTAAGTTGAACCCCCCCCGAATTAAAATCCTGGCTACGGCCTTGGACCAAATCATTCGGGTGATACAACTGCCAACTGATAGTAGCTGCAACTGCCAAAAGGAGGTTGGCAGTAAATTCGGTTATCACAACCAATCCGTATTCTCTGTGTGCATGGTTGTTGGATACCATATACTAACATCACGTACCAAATTTCAACCAAATCGGATGAATTTTGCCCTACCTAGGGGCTCCGGAGGTCAAATCTGGTGATCGGTTTATATGGGGGCTATATATAATTATGGACCGATTTCGACCAATTTTTGCATGGGTGTTTGAGGCCATATATTAACACCAGGTACCAAATTTCAACTGAATCAGATGAAAGTTGGTCTTCCAAGAGGCTCATGAAGTCAAATCTGGTGATCGGTTTATATGGGGACTATATATAATTATGGACCGATGTGGACCAATTTTTGCATGGTCTTTAGAAACCATACACTTACATCATGTACCAAATTTCAGCCGGATCGGATGAAATTTGCTTCTCTTAGAGTCTCCGCAAGCCAAATAGGGGGATCGGTTTATATGGGGGCTATATATAATTATTGACCGATGTGAACCAATTTTTGCATGGTCATTAGGGACCATATAATAACACCATGTACAAAATTTCAACCGGATCGGATGAAATTTGCTTCTCTTAGAGGCTCCACAAGCCAAATCGGGGGATCGGTTTATATGGGGGCTATATGTAATTATGGACCGATGTGGACCAATTTTTGCATGGTTGCTAGAGACCATATACCAAATCTCAGCCAGATCGGATGAAATTTGCTTCTTTTAGAGCAATCGCAAGCCAAATTTGGGGGTCCGTTTATATGGGGGCTATACGTAAAAGTGGACCGATATGGCCCATTTGCAATACCATCCGACCTACAGCAATAACAACTACTTTTGCCAAGTTTCAAGTCGATAGCTTGTTTCGTTCGGAAGTTAGCGTGATTTCAACAGACGGACGGACGGACGGACATGCTCAGATCGACTCAGAATTTCACCGCGACCCAGCTATATACAATTATGAACTTGATATGGACCAACTTTTGTGTGATTGGGGATCGATTTATCTGAGGGCTATATATAACTATAGACCAATATGGACCAATATGGTTGTTAGAGACCATATACTAACACCATTTACAAAATTTCAGCTGGATCGTATGAAATCTGCTTCTCTTAGAGGCAGGGATCCGGAGCGGTCCGTTTTTTCTCGCTCCGCTCCGGAGAAAAAAAAACCGCTCCGCTCCGAGAAAAAAAAAAATCGCTCCGCTCCTCTTCGAGAAAATTATAGTACAAACATTGTATGATTTGTTCAATGGAGTTTTATTTTATTTAGAAAAATCGGGCGGTACATATATGGGAGCTATAGCTAAATCTGAACCGATTTCGATGATTTTTTGCACATATAGTTAGTGCTATAGAAGAGTACATTTAGCCAACTTTGAGTAAGATCGGTTGATAAATAAGGGTTTTATGACCTAATTTGGCAAAATCGGGCGATACATATATATGGGACCTATATCTAAATCTGAACCGATTTCGATGAAATTTTCAGACTTAAAGGGTGATACAGAAGATAATTTTGTGCTAAATTTGACGACGATCGGTTAGTAAAAAAGTGCAACGTGACCCCATTTGTCGAAATCGGGCATCACATATATATGGGAGCTATATCTAAATTTGATCCGATTTCTTCCAAATTCAATAGCGTTCGTCCTTGTGCCCAAAAAAACTCCCTGTACCAAACTTCATCAAAATCGGTTAAAAATTGCGACCGGAATCCTGTGAACAACAAATACATGGACAGACGGACGGATGGACGGACGGACACCAAGCGCTAGATCGACTCAGGATTCTGAGTCAGGTGATTCTGAGTCGATCGGTATATATATTTTATGGGGTCTAAAATCAATATTTCTGGTAGGCACATTTTTTGGCAGATCAAACTTATTATACCCTAACCACTATGTGGTTTAGGGTATATGACTTTAAAACAATGTGTTGAAACATTTTATTAATTTTGAAGATTTTTTCAGAAATATTAAATCCATTTTGACTTCATTAAAACGAAATTTTCATTCATGTTAGGATACACATTTTTATGTCGAATCACTTAGCTACAAGGACAAACGGACTTCATTGGAAAGTTTAGAGACTTCTTCTATTCTAAGCAAAATTCTTATTCGTATTTTAAGCATGTGAAATATTTGGCCTCCCGACAATATTCTTTGCGGTGCACCATATACTATTTAATATGTGATAGAAACCAAATTTATGAAAATGGACCAAAATGGACCAAATTCTGTTTGGTCCGACCATCGGACCAAATTTAAAAATTAGAAATCTTTTGGACCAAAACGGCAACGCTGATTGGAATTGAAAGTCTATACACAGAGTAGAAGTAACTACTCTCCGAAAGTTTTTTTTTTTGTTTTGCAACAGACGTAGAGAAGAGGTTTTGTTATAAATATTTGTAATGTGTGTGTGTATGTTTATGTTTGCAACAACCTCCATCGAAATCAGTCCGTGGTATACCTACGAATATTCTTACTCAGATCTAGTGTTACCTAATTTCGCTTTTTTCCCCCTTTATTGTAAAAATACATTTTCGAACTGCGTTTTTAAGAAATGTTCGTTCTAAAAAAAAGTAGATAACATGCAATAATACAAATCAAGTCATTATTTTTCAACCAAAATTGAAACTATCCATAATTTTAATTAAATTTTCGAGAACTAATATCAGAAATAAGAGAATGCTAGGATATAGTACAATAGGAAAGCAAATGTGAATGTCCTTACACTGAAAAAAAAAGAATTTTTCTTAATTATTAAAGTCACGTTGACCTTACCTCAAAAATTTTATCTTTCATGTTATGATACACATTTTTAAGTAAAATCAATTAATTATAAGGACATTACAACTTCATTCAAAAGTTTATTGACTTTTGGACAAGGAAAAAACTTTATTTTAGAGAAATGCGTCTTCCATGTTAAGCAAAATTTGCATTCTTATTCTAAGGACATGAAATCTTTGACTTCACGACAATATTTTTTTCAGTGTAGAAAATTAAAAAATTAAATATAAATAAGATCGTTTAATTGCATTTATTTGACGTTCATTACAAACATCTTTGTAGTAATACGGGATGAAATTGATCGAAAGTACTGTTGTTACTTTTACAACTCATACTAGAGATATATTTTGACATTTGCAGTTTTTGAAAACAATTACTAAAAAAAACGTTGTGTTTTCCCCAAAAATACACAGTGTAATTTCAAAGTTACACATTTCATTCAAGTAATATTTTATTCGGAGCGGAGCGGTTTTTCATTTGGAAACCGCTCCGCTCCCGCTCCGCTCCGGATTTTAGAAATGCCGCTCCCGCTCCGGCAAAAAAAGGGCTTGCTCCGCTCCGCTCCGGATCCCTGCTTAGAGGGTCTGCAAGCCAAATTTGGGGGTCCGTTTATATGGGGGCTATACGTAAAAGTGGACCGATATGGCCCATTTGCAATACCATCCGACCTACATCAATAACAACTACGTGTCAAGTTTCAAGTCGATAGCTTGTTTCGTTCGAAAGTTAGCTTGATTTCAACAGACGGACGGACGGACAGGCTCAGATCGACTCAGAATTTCACCAAGACGCAGAATATATATACTTTATGGGGTCTTAGAGCAATATTTCGATGTGTTACAAACGGAATGACAAAGCTAATATACCCCCCATCATATGGTGGAGGGTATAAAAAATATACCTTTTTCTAGTCGAAACAATAGCAATTAGTTTGACCTTTTTGGACTAATGACACAGTTTTTCCCTTTTCAGCAGACAACAACTGCTAAAACAATTTACTTATTTCCTTTCCTGACTTTTTCTTTTTAGTGTAGAAAATCTAATGTTCCAAAATACAGTGTTAGTTTATCAAGTCAAATAAGTCCCTCAATATATATCTAATGGATGCGTAGCAGTTAATCCAATTTATTTAATTTCTTTGAAACTAGTCTTGTTTTTCTTGACACTTTTCAATGGGAAAAATAATGAAGAACCCTATAAATACCATTCCAGTTCAATCACAATTATTTCATTGGAAACATCCCCAACCTTCCGCCCTCCACAATTTAAAAAGAAAAAAAATCATTACAATGTTCATTGTTTTCTTTATATATGCTTGGTCCTTTGTAAAAGTCCTTGGTCCTTTTGTTGACATCATTCAATATTTGAACAGCATTTGACTTGGGCTACAATTGACATTTTATCCACACTTGATGTCAATCTGCTCAAAATGACCAGTGAATGAGTCATTCTTTGTATTCTCAGGCTATTTGTTGACGGTTGAAGGTTCATTCATTCACACCCTGCTAAGAAGGATAATGAAAATCTCCAGCGATTAATTCAATGTAACATGGAGTTCAATGGAATATCACAAATTGGATTTTGTTTGGAGGGTGGATGTATGGCATGGTAGGGGGAATGGGGTCGCTTCAATTGTCCCATTTATGCTGAATAATTTTTGCAAGTAGTTCATCTGATGTACTTTTCTATATTTGCCCTAATGCTGTTATGGGACACATGAGTGATTGACAGATATTAAATGACACAGTTCAAGAAAACATAGACATTGGATGTCATAAAGGAATCGGCCGGTTTTTGGTTGTGTTTCATTGTGGTCTTTCAGCACTAACAACAAATATTGGGTTTGACTTATCTCTGTGAAAGGAAATAAGGATCTACCAAGGAAATGATGCGAAGAAGTGGTAATGATTTGGATGAATGAACATTTCCACCCTCGATGAAAATATTAAGAACAATTTTATTGAGAAATATGAGAATATACACAGAAAAAAAAGTGCCAACCAGGAAAAATTAATAAATTGAAATAAAAGAATCAAATACGCAGAGCACAAATTTCAAGGAGAATTGTGTTTTTAATTTGTCCTTACTTGAATTCTCCGCTTCTTTGGCTTGGGTTCAATACTTTTTTTCAGTGTAGTCTTTTACTTTTTTTTCAGTGCAGTCTTTTACTTGTTTTCAGTGGGTCATATCGGCTTCTGACCACTTCGCAAAAATTGGTCCATATCGGTGCATCGATTATCTTAATTCAATTTTTGCAATGAAGCTGCCTATCGATGGTGTGGCGACTGCAACCGATGGTATAGTTTACTCCAAGACGAAATTTGTAAAGGGCGTCCAAAATCGGTTTTTCTTTCGGAAACCATTAACCCTTTCACTATTTAAATAAACCTAGTGTTAAAAACTTTAATTTTCCTTCTGTTTTTACTTGTACTAACAGTATGTAGAACAAAAATTGCCATTTTGGAAACCTACCTCAATTACTTCAAGAGCTATATGAGCTTGTTCTGAAAACTTGATTCTTAAATTGTGACCAAATGGCCTTACGAAAATAAGCGCTATTTGGCCTATAATATCCTTCAAAGTGTGAGAAAAAATACAAAACACAACCCAAACAAGTATCAGCTATAGTTTTCGTATGAGTGTCCATTTACTAGAAACATACAGTAGAAAAATTATCTCAAATTTTCGTATTTATCGTTTATTGCTAAAGAAGTTTATAAAAATGTATTTTAGACCTCACCAATATGGCAAATATTTATGGCTTATATAATAAGACCTCTAGTTTAAAATAACATCGAGAAGTAAATCGAAACTAAGTGGGAAAATGGAATTTAGTGTCTTTTTCGAATGTCCTTCTATGTGGACATAGGTAGTGAAAGGGTTAATGCTGTGCGCCAACTGATATTACAAGGTCGTCATGTGACCTTTCGTAAGAATAAGACAACCTTAAGTATTAGTGGCACCAGGATGCATTCAATATTGTATTAACATTTGACCGTCACAAAAGTTTGTTCGCGTTGGATCCGCGATTTCCACAGAATTCTACCAAAAATGGTAGATTTTTTACTGCTTGGTAGATTGCAATATGGGGCCAACCACTGGATTTTGAGGCAAAAACTACAAAAATGCACTTATCGGTTTAAAATTTGGAACACATGTTGTGCATAACGTCAGAAGAGCTCATAGAAATTTTCAGATCGATCCGCCCACTGACACGCCCATTGAAACCGTTACTATTTATACCCTACACTAGTCTGTGGTTTTGTATTCAAGGTCTAGGTCGTAATTTTAGACCAATAAATTTTAAATTTTGGGTCAGGATACAGCCCTATTGATTTTGGAAGAAATCGGTTCAGATTTAGATATAGCTCTTACGCCCGATACGCACAAATAAGGGCCAAGAAGCCATAGTTTCACCCCGATTTTCCGCAAAGTTGGCACAAAGGTTAAAATTGATAGTATTTTCAAGGGTTCTAAATTTGCTTGAAATCGGTTCAGATTTAGATATACATAACTCCCATATATATATGCTTCGTGCAATTTACACAAATGTGGCCACAGAGACGAAAGTTTTACTCCGATTTACGTGAAATTTTGCACAGGGAACAGAATTAACATTCTAGCTATACATGTCAAATTTGAAAATCGGTTCAGATTTTGATATAGCTTTCATATATATCGTCCACCATATATGCACTTTATTGGTACGAGAGCCAGAGTTTCACTTTAATTTGCTTCAAATTGCACACAAAGATGGCTATATTTAAAAGATCCCATATTCTGTGAATCCTCGAGTCCTTCTTTGCATGATCAAATCTCTACTAAAACATTTATTTTTATTTAGTGAAGCATTTCCCACAAATAGCCAATGGGAGCATCTGCTATTTGTGTTTCTTCCATTTTTGTTTGGCTCGAGCGAAATTATTACATGTTTTCTTAATTATTGATGCCATGCAAGCTTACTTTGCATTCCTCGAAAATTTGGAAAACGACACCAAAGGAATTCCGACCGTTTTGTCAAAATGTTACGAGTTCAATTTTTATTTTTAGAAACACTGAAAATTTTGAATTTTAAAAATTTTTTCATTCGAAGCCGGATGCTGCCGGAATTAAATTTAAAGCCACATAAAAGTACACACACCTCTCTTCGCATATCAAAATGTCGGTGAATACACGTGAATACAGAAAGTATTATTCCACGAAACACAAACATTACCTGATCATTATAAAATAAAAACTTACCACTTTAACACAACACATTCCTTTTCGCAAAAATATATACGAAATTTTAATGCACAAGAAGAACAATTAGTACTATAGTCAAGTGTGTCAAATTTTATTGAAATCGGTTCAGATTTAGATATAACTCCCATATATATCTTTCGCCCGATTAGTCCATAATGCGGTCCCAGAAGCCAGGAGTACAGAAGCTAGGAGTACAATTAGTAGTGTAGTCAAGTGTGCCAAATTTTATTGAAATCGGTTCAGATTTAGATATAGTTCCCATATATATCGTTCGCCCGATTTACACTCATATGACCACATTGGCCAATCTTTTACTCCGATTTAATTGAAATTGTGCACAGGGAGTATAATTAGCATTATAGCTATGCGTGCCACATTTGGTTGAAATCGGTTCAGATTCAGATATAGCTCCCATATATATGTTTTTCTGATTTCGACAAAAATGGTCAAAATACCAAAAATTTTCCTTGTAAAATCGACTACTTAGCCGGAAAGGTGTAAAAATGACTAATTTTCCTAAACTTCTAATACATATATATCGAGCGATAAATCATAAATAAACTTTTGCGAAGTTTCCTTAAAATTGCTTCCGATTTAAATTTTTCCCATATTTATACCACCATAGAATGGTGACGGGGGTATAAGTTTGTCATTCCGTTTGTAACACATCGAAATATCGATTTCCGACCATATAAAGTATATATATTCTTGATCAGGAAGAAATTCTAAGACGATATGACCATGTCCGTCTGTCTGTCTGGCTGTCTGTCTGTTGTAATCACGCTACAGTCTTCAATAATGAAGCAATCGTGCTGAAATTTTGCACAAACTCGTCTTTTGTCTGCAGGCAGGTCAAGTTCGAAGATAGGCTATATCGGTCAAGATTTTAATATAGTCCCCATATAAACCGACCTCCCGATTTGGGGTCTTGGGCTTATAGAAATCGTAGTTTTTATCCAATTTGCCTGAAATTTTAAATATTCTGGTATTTAAGGCTCACAAAAGCGTGTATCGGATTAAGTTTTTATCGGTCCATTTGGTAATGCCTCCATATAGACCGATTTCATTTCTTAAGAGTATAGAAGGCGCACTGATCATGAAAATTGCTTGAAACTCAGTGTCAAATTTCCAGATTTTATTTCTCGGGTGAAAATCTAGAGGTATTTTTGGACCATAAAGAGGTGTGCCAAAAATGGTGAGCATCGGTCCATGTTTTGGTATAGCCCCCATATAGACCGATCTCCCGACTTTACTTCTTTTGCATATAGAAATCGTAGTTTTTATCCAATTTGCCTGAAATTTTAAATCTAGAGGTATTTTTGGACCATAAAGAGGTGTGCCAAAAATGGTGAGTATCGGTCCATATTTTAGTGTAGCCCCCATAAGAACGATCTCCCGATTTAACTCCTTAGGTTTCTAGAAACCGTAGTTTTTATCCGATTTGCCTGAAATTTTATATATTCTGGTATTTAAGGGTCACAAAAACGTGTATCGGATTAAGTTTTTATCGGTCCATTTGGTAATGCCTCCATATAGACCGATTTCACTTCTTGAGAGTATAGAAGGCGCACTGATCATGAAAATTGCTTGAAACTCAATGTAAAATTTCCAGATTTTATTTCTCGGCTGAAAATCTACATATTTAAGATTTCAAATCAAGACGTTATTTTATAATTTTCTTGCATACTTACAAGAGATATTAATGATTCCTCTAAAACTCAAACAAAAATGGTTCCAGAATCTGATATAGTCTTCATAGGTAAACTCTTTAAATGTATCTTCGTGAAGTGTACTGGTTAAACTGCTCTGCTTGATCTCTCCTCAAACCCTCTGAAATTTCAGAGGAAATTTGATTCATGGTGGTGGGGATTTTGTTCTCTAATCCCCAAATACAACAGGCAATCTTTGTATATGTGTATCACCCTTACCATGTGTTTTCCAAGTGCACCCAAAGAAGGAATATGACCACCCCAAACATGTTCCAAGAGCATATTGCTACATTTTCAAGTGGAACTTATAATATTAATTTTTATTTTCTCCGAAATTTTATATTTGATTTCGGCATGCATGTTATGTTTGGAGTTAAAACAATATTTTTGCTATAAAAAAGTGTTCTTCAAACATAATTCCAGTTTCCTACTGTTGTCGTCCCATATCTTTAATCAACAGAATATATGTAGCTTTTTCCAAGACAAATTCTTCCGTCTGAAAATTGCTGCATTCACTGTCTATAATAAAATAATGTCTAATTCCCAATTATTAGCAGTAATTACCGCAGTCAGTGACTTCGGCCATTTCCAATCCGTCCGGATAAATATACGATTCTCCGAATTTTATATTATTTACTATCCAATTCTCTACAAGTTTCTATATTTAGCGCAATGACAGGGATCTCAGTTTTCTAGTCGGTGAAACCACTTGGAGAAGCTTTGTACTCATAAATGTTCCACCGCTGAAAAAGGTTTTCTAGAGTTTTATCATGTTTGATGGAAACTGGGATTGAACCCATTATCATTTGTATACATGGCCGGCATGCTAACCATTGTACCACGTTAGTAACCATCTTCATTTCTAAACCGCTCGTCTGACAGATTTATTCAAGTGACATTTCATTTAATTGCTTACATATTTACAAAAGCATTTTGCATTCAAAAATAAGTAAGGAAAGTCTAAGTCGGGCGGGGCCGACTATATTATACCCCGCACCACTTTGTAGATCTAAATTTTCAATACTATATCACAGCCGTCAAATGTGTTGGGGGCTATATATAAAGGTTTGTCCCAAATACATACATTTAAATATCACTCGATCTGGAAAGATTTTGATAGACTTCTACTGATTTACACTTCTACAAAATCTATAGACTCAAAATTTAAGTCGGCTAATGCACTAGGGTGGAACACAATGTTAGTAAAAAATCAAGTAAGGAAAGTCTAAAGTCGGGCGGGGCCGACTATATTATACCCTGCACCACTTTGTAGATCTAAATTCGATACCATATCACATCCGTCAAATGTGTTGGGGGCTATATATAAAGGTTTGTCCCAATTACATACATTTAAATATCAATCGATCTGGACAGAATTTGATAGACTTCTACAAAATCTATAGACTCAAAATTTAAGTCGGCTAATGCACTAGGGTGGAACACAATGTTAGTAAAAAATATGGGAAACATTTAAACGTGAAGCAATTTTCAGGAAACTTCGCAAAAGTTTATTTATGATTTATCGCTCGATATATATGTATTAGAAGTTTAGGAAAATTAGAGTCATTTTTACAACTTTTCGACTAAGCTGTGGCGATTTTACAAGGAAAATGTTGGTATATTGACCATTTTTCTACTCCCTGTGCAAAATTTCAACTAAATCGGAGTTAAAAATTGGCCTCTGTGGTCATATGAGTGTAAATCGGGCGAAAGCTATATATGGGAGCTATATCTAAATCTGAACCGATTTCAACGAAATTTGCCACACATAGCTACAATGCTAATTCTACTCCCTGTGCAAAATTTATACTAAATCGGTGTGAAAAATTGGCCTCTGTGGTCATATGAGTGTAAATCGGGCGAACGATATATATGGGATCTATATCTACATCTGAACCGATTTCAATAAAATTTTGCACACTTGACTACACCACTAATTGTACTCCTAGTGCAAAATTTCAACCAAATTGAGGTAAAACTCTGGCTTCTGGGACTGTATTAGTCCATATCGGGCGAAAGATATATATGGGAGCTATATCTCAATCTGAACCGATTTCAATCAAATTTACCAGACATTGGTAGAATGTCAATTCTACTCTTTATGCAAAATTTCATGAAAATCGGTAGTAAACTTTGGCCTCTGTGGTCATATGAGACTATATCGGGCGAAAGATATATATGGGAGCTATATCTAAATCTGAACCGATTTAGCAGATATTATGCAAGTTTTTCGAGACACATAAAATATTCGGATGTACTGAATTTGAAGAACATCGGTTGATAAACACGCCAATTATGACCAGATCGGGGATAAATATATATGGCAGCTGTATCTCAATCTGAACCGATTTTTTCCAAAATCAATAGCGATTGTCTTTGTACCAAAAAACGACCCTATGCCAAATTTGAGGACGATCGGACTTAAACTGCGACCTGTACTTTGCGCACAAAAATACATGAACAATGACTACTAATTGTACTCCTTGTGCAAAATTTCAAGCTAATCGGGATACAACTCTGGCTTCTGGGTCCATATAAGTGCATATCGGGCGAAATATATATATGGGAGCTATATCTAAATCTGAATCGATTTCAACCAAATTTGGCACGTATAGCTACAATGCTAAATCTACTCCCTGTGCAAAATTTCAACCAAATTGGGTCAAAACTCTGGCTTTTAGGACCATATTAGTCCATATCGGCGAAAAAAGATATATGTGGGAGTTATATCTAAATCTGAACCGATTTCAATCAAATTTTGCACACTTGACTATACGACTAAATGTTATGTTTGTACAAAATTTCAAGCAAATCGGTATAAAACTCTGGCTGCTGGATCCATATTAGTGCATATCGGGCGAAAGATATATATGGGACCTATATCTAAATCTGAACCGATTTCTTCCAAAATCAATAGGGTTCTATTCTGACCCAAATTAGGAACATGTGCCAAATTTGAAGGCGATTGGACTTAAATTGCGACCTAGACTTTGATCACAAAAATGTGTTCACAGACAGACGGACGGACGGACAGACGGACATGGTTACATCGACTCAGGGACCAACCCTGAGCATTTTTGCCAAAGACACCATGTGTCTATCTCGTCTCCTTCTGGGTGTTACAAACATATGCACTAACTTATAATACCCTGTTCCACAGTGTGGCGCAGGGTATAATAAAGTTAATCGTGATGGAATTCAAGCATAAAATATTTGGCTAGAAAACCACAAAAAAAAATTAATTTACTTGCCAGTGAGGTATTCTGAGAAGTTACATCCACGATTTGCCACAAAAAAATTAAGCTGCACCTATGGTATGTTAGGTTAGGTATAGTGGCTGCCCGATATTTCAGGCTCACTTGGACTATTCAGTCCATTGTGATTCCACGGAGGTGAACTTCTCTCTTATCACTGAGTGCTGCCCGATTCCATGTTAAGCTCAATGACAAGGGACCTCCTTTTTACAGCCGATTCCGAACGGCGTTCCGCATTGCAGTGAAACCACTTAGAAAAGCTTTGAAATGTCACCAGCATTACTGAGGTGGGTTAATCCACCGCTGAAAAACTTTTTGGTGTTTGGTCGAAACTGGGTTTGAACCCACGACCCTTTGTATGCAAGGGGGCATTTTAACCATTGCACCACGGTGGCTCCCCTATGGTAATGGTGTGGGCTGCCCACACTCTATTGCGGCTGCCCACACTCTATCTTAAAGATAGAGTTGAAGACCAGGATATACAAAAATTTCGGCATCGGAATTAATCCGTTGTATTTTTGCACCTGGAGCATTTTAGAGAGGAAGGTTGGCAAAATGTCGCAGAGCAACTATCGTACATCATATAATGGCTTTGATGGCCGTTCGAAGGCCATAATTTCTGCCAAAAACATGCGCTTTTCGAGTTGAAAAACACTTTTCTGTAATATTGGGATGCATACGCCAATATCAAAAGACGATTAATCGCTTCTATTCAATTTACAAAAAAAAGTCAAATAGCGATTAATCCAATATAAAGATTGCAAAAATTTAACTTGGACGAGAAACATCACAATCCCATGATGACCAGTATCAATATTGCTTTCATTGATATTTTGCCACATCTTTAAATTCTAGCTAGCCACATATAGTTCGTGGACACATTCATAGGTCATATCATTATCGCCCGAGATTGTTTTATGGACCACAATAATCCTATCGTTTGGCCAGCATGGTACAATGTTGAGTAATCATAGCCATAACTGTCAATTTTATCGCAATGAACAAACAAAAAACAAACACCGTCACTCCAATAGATTTTGTCCAAATAGACAATTTGGCCAAGTGAAGACAATCTCTTCCATTCCATGAATATGACCACAAAGTAAAAAATGATTTTATAGCCTATGAAGACTAACAATGGAGTCTAAAGCAACTGAAAACGCCTTCTATATTTAATCCATGGATAAGAAGTGTCTGTGTACTAAACAAAAAAAAAAAACGAAACAATTCCTGGAAATGGCAAGAAAATTATTAATATTTACATAAGATTGGACTTTTCGTTAAGATGGTCTGCGCATCAAGGCAGAACTCTACAATTCTCGCCCAGTATATCGATGAGCATGGCCTTACACATTAGGGCACATGGTTTCCGGAACAACATCTGATTTTGGACGACCTTCACGAAATTCGTCTTGGAGTGAACTATGACCTCGGTCGTATTCACAACTCATACACGGGTTTCATATGTTTGGGTTACAACAATAACGTTAATTTTTCAAAATTAGCAAAATTTTATATTTTGAATTGAAAGCTAACATCAGACATTAAGCAAAATCAAAGAGAGAAATTAAATTCAGAGATATATTTTTTTGTTACAAGTCCTCTAAATACCGCCAACATGGCCAAAAAAAGCAAATCCCTTCGTTTTTATTTTGAGGTTTTTTTTTACCAAAAATATAATCCAAAAGCCAAAAAAATATTTCAATCACAAATAGCAGAATATTATATTTTGATTTAATATTATACTATGATCAACCCACAAAATAGTGTGAGAACAAAATTTGGAGATATAAATTGTTTGGCATCCTTTGGAAATTATCCTTTTTGCACTAAAAAAAAAAGCATATTCGGTTCCAAAGATTTTGTCTTTACTTTAAAAAATTTGGTATTGATTCCGAGCCAAAGAAGCGGAGAATACAAGTAAGGATACTTTTAAGACACAATTCTCTTTTAAATTTCGGTTTTGTGTACTTGCTTCTAGGCAGAAAATTTTAATTTTTCGCGTTCTCAGCTTTTTTTCTTCATATGTTATCGCAGTCTTTTAAAAACGAGTTAACGGCAACTTTATTTTCCATATTAGGACTCGACTTCCAGTAGAAATTATGCTATGTTTGAAGTAAAAAACTTCTTTAAAATAAAGTTTTGAAAAACATGTCCTATATTTGAACGATTTTTTGCTTTGTAGTCAAGAAGCAAAAAGACAACAAATTTAAAGATAATTTCATTAAATTTAAAGAATTTTTCTGAATTACTAAAGTCAATAAATAAATTTTTTCTTTCATGTTAAGACAGCCATTTTTAAGTCAAATCACTTAATTATAAGGACAATACGACTTCATTGAAAAGTTTATCGACTTTTGGACAAGGAAAATAACTTTATTTTTGAGAAATGCGTCTTCTATGCTAAGCAAAATTTGTATTCGTATTTTAAAGACATGAAATCTTTGACCTCACGACAATATTTTTTTCAGTGTGGGTAAAAAAAATCCCAAAACTTAAAAAAAAATTCCAAATTTTAATTTGCTCAAGTTTATTTTTTTATTTTTTGGTTTTAGTTCAATAACCACCACCAATGTCTACACAAAATATTTAACTTGGCTCAAATCGGACCAATCGTGCTTTTACATAATCCACGTAATTTAACACCATTTGCGACAAAAAAGCTAAAAACTCAAATATTTTTATACCCTGCGCCACACTGTGGAACAGGGTATTATAAGTTAGTGCATATGTTTGTAACACCCAGAAGGAGACGAGATAGACACATGGTGTTTTTGGCAATAATGCTCAGGGTGGGTCCCTGAGTCGATATAACCATGTCCGTCTGTCCGTCCGTCCGTCCGTCTGTCTGTGCACACATTTTTGTGATCAAAGTCTAGGTCGCAATTTAAGTCCAATCGCCTTCAAATTTGGCACATGTTCCTAATTTGGGTCAGAATAGAACCCTATTGATTTTGGAATAAATCGGTTCAGATTTAGATATAGCTCCCATATATATCTTTCGCCCGATATGCACTAATATGGACCCAGCAGCCAGAGTTTTAGACCGATTTGCTTGAATTTTTGTACAAACATAACACTTAGTCGTGTAGTCAAGTGTGCCAAATTTGATTGAAATCGGTTCAGATTTAGATATAGCTTCCATATATATTTTTCGCCCGATATGGACTTATATGGCCCCAGAAGCCAGAGTTTTGGCCCAATTTAGTTGAAATTTTGCACTAGGAGTACAATTAGTAATATAGTCATGTGTGCCAAATTTGATTGAAATCGGTTCAGATTTAGATATAGCTCCCATATATATGTTTTTCTGATTTCGACAAAAATGGTCAAAATACCAACATTTTCCTTGTTAAATCGCCACTGCTTAGTCGAAAAGTTGTAAAAATGAATCTAATTTTCCTAAACTTCTAATACATATATATCGAGCGATAAATCATAAATAAACTTTTGCGAAGTTTCCTTAAAATTGCTTCAGATTTAAATGTTTCCCATATTTTATTTTACTAACATTGTGTTCCACCCTAGTGCATTAGCCGACTTAAATTTTGAGTCTATAGATTTTCTAGAAGTCTATTAAATTCTTCCAGATCGAGTGATATTTAAATGTATGTATTTGGGACAAACCTTTATATATAGCCCCCAACACATTTGACGGATGTGATATGGTATCGAAAATTTAGATCTACAAAGTGGTGCAGGGTATAATATAGTCGGCCCCGCCCGACTTTAGACTTTCCTTACTTGTTTAAAAATAGTATTAGTCATTTATTTTGGTTTAGAAGCCCGATATCATCGCCTATCAAAAAGAGAAATGAGAAAAAAATAGGAGCACATATTTTTTGCCGCTTTCGCAGCACTGTGGGCTAGTCCCAATAAAGTTAAATTATTTCTACAGGATACATTCTCCTCTGGAACGAAATTTTAGACAGAAGTTTCTTCATAAGTAAATAAACCCAAATCTATGCTCAGATGGAAATTTTCGCTAAAAAACATTTCCAATTAAAATTTTAATTGAATTTTCAAATATATTCAATTAAAAATTTCAGTGATTAAACATTTTCTAATCAAAAACAAGTAAGGAAAGTCTAAAGTCGGGCGGGGCCGACTATATTATACCCTGCACCACTTTATTGATCTAAATTTTCGATACCATATCACATCCCTCAAATGTGTTGGGGGCTATATATAAAGGTTTGTCCCAAATACATACATTTAAATATCACTCGATTTGGACAGAACTTGATAGACTTTTACAAAATCTATAGACTCAAAATTTAAGTCGGCTAATGCACTAGGGTGGAACACAATGTTAGTAAAAAACAAGTAAGGAAAGTCTAAAGTCGGGCGGGGCCGACTATATTATACCCTGCACCACTTTGTAGATCTAAATTTTCGATACCATATCACATCCGTCAAATGTGTTGGGGGCTATATATAAAGGTTTGTCCCAAATACATACATTTAAATATCACTCGATCTGGAAGAATTTAATAGACTTCTAGAAAATCTATAGACTCAAAATTTAAGTCGGCTAATGCACTAGGGTGGAACACAATGTTAGTAAAATAAAATATGGGAAACATTTAAATCTGAAGCAACTTTAAGGAAACTTCGCAAAAGTTTATTTATGATTTATCGCTCGATATATATGTATTAGAAGTTTAGGAAAATTAGATTCATTTTTACAACTTTTCGACTAAGCAGTGGCGATATAACAAGGAAAATGTTGGTATTTTGACCATTTTTGTCGAAATCAGAAAAACATATATATGGGAGCTATATCTAAATCTGAGCAACAAATTGGCCTCTGTGGTCATATGAGTGTAAATCGGGCGAAAGCTATATATGGGAGATATTTCTAAATCTGAACCGATTTCAATCAAATTTGTCACGCATAGCTACACTGCTGAGTCTACTCTCTGTGCAAAATGTCAACTAAATCGGAGCAACAAATTAGCCTCTGTGGTCATATGAGTGTAAATCGGGCGAAAGCTATATATGGGAGCTATATATAAATCTGAACCGATTTCAATCAAATTTGGCACGCATAGCTAATATGCTAAATCTACTCCCTGTGCAAAATTTCAACCAAATTTGGCCAAAACTCTGGCTTTTATGACCATATTAGTCCATATCGGTCGAAAGATATATATGGGAGCTATATCTAAATCTGAACCGATTTCAATCAAATTTTGCACACTTGACTATAATCCTACTTGTGCTCCTAGTGCAAAATTTCAACCAAATTCGGCCAAAAATCTGGCTCCTGGGTCCATATTAGTGCATATCGGGCGAAAGATATATATGGAAGCTATATCTAAATCTGAACCGATTTCTACCAAAATCAGTAGGGTTCTATTCTGATCCAAATTAGGCACATGTGCCAAATTTGAAGGCGATTGGACTTAAATTGCGACCTAGACTTTGATCACAAAAATGTGTTCAAAGACAGACGGACGGACGGACAGACGGACAGACGGACATGGTTATATCGACTCAAGGACGCACCCTAAGCATTATTGCCAAAGACACCCTGTGTCTATCTCGTCTCCTTCTTGGTGTTACAAACATATGCACTAACTTATAATACCCTGTTCCACAGTGTGGCGCAGGGTATACATATGGGAAACATTTAAATCTGAAGCAATTTTAAGGAAAAAAGTTTATTTATGATTTATCGCTCGATATATATGTATTAGAAGTTTAGGAAAATTAGAGTCATTTTTACAACTTTTCGACTAAGCAGTGGCGATTTAACAAGGAAAATGTTGGTATTTTGACCATTTTTGTCGAAATCAGAAAAACATATATATGGGAGCTATATCGAAATCTGAACCGATTTCAATCAAATTTGGCACACATGACTATATTACTAATTGTACTCCTAGTGCAAAATTTCAACCAAATTGGGCCAAAACTCTGGCTTCTGGGGCCATATAAGTCCATATCGGGCGAAAAATATATATGGAAGCTATATCTAAATCTGAACCGATTTTTTCCAAAATCAATAGGGATCGTCTTTGAGCCGAAATAGGACCCTATACCAAATTTTAGGACAATCGGACTAAAACTGCGAGCTGTACTTTGCACACAAGAATACATCAACAGACAGACGGACAGACAGACAGACAGACAGACAGACAGACGGACATCGCTAAATCGATTCAGAATTTAATTCTAAGCCGATCCGTATACTAAAAGGTTGGTCTATGATTACTCCTTCTCGGCGTTACATACAAATGCACAAACTTATTATACCCTGTACCACAGTAGTGGTGAAGGGTATAACAATCACAAGAATTAATAGTATCAATTAATCTTTTAATTAGAACAATTAATAATTTAATTGACTTTGTTGACTGATACTATCATTTTTGTGATCGAAAACATTTCAATTAAAAACAAGTATATACGCCGTAAGTTCGGCCAGGCCGAATCTTATGTACCCTCCACCATGGATTGCGTAGAAACTGCTACGAAAGACTGTCATCCACAATCGAATTACTTGGGTGGTGGTATCTTAAAACTTCTTAACATCGTTTTCTAAATTGTGAGTTAGTCCATACGTGATATATATTAGACAATAAAGGTATGTATAGGTAAGTCTAGAAATCATTACGAATCGATATGGAATTTGCACGGTACGTAGAGAGCCAGAATTGAAATATGGGGGTCGCTTATATGCAGTGCGCCCGCTACTACTTCAATCGAAGTATTTTGCTTCATTTTCACAAAATTTACTTCGTCACTCCTTCCAAAAATCTGCTTCAAATTTATAAAATTGTCCCCATATTACCTAATTGTTTTTCCTATCCCTTTAATTACGATGAACATAGTGGTTTTAATCATTGCACATATGCAAGCCCTATTTTTCAACGCTGGAATGGCAACCCTTTATTTTTGCTTTGTACAAGTGTCAATGCGTGAACTGTCAAATTGTTGTGAGTAAATAACGTGTGGACATGTGATGTGCAAGATGAATCGGTAAGTAGTGCAATAATTTCCATGAAAAATATAAAAATATTATTAATTATAAATTATTTAATATCTTTAGCAAAGGAATACGTTCACCGACGCTATTGTTTTGTTTTCAAAAATGTATGCTACTTCAATTTTTAAATGTACCAAATTTCAACTAACTCGGATGAAATTTGCTCCTCCAAGAGGCTCCAAAACCAAATCTCGGGATCGGTTTATATGGGGGCTATATGTGATTATGGATTGATATGGACCACTTTTGGCATGTTAATTAAATATCATATTCTACCACCACGTACCAAATTTCAACCAGATCGATTGCTTCTCCAAAAGGCACCGGAGGTCAAATCAGGGGATCGGTTTATATGGGGGCTATATATATCATTATGAACTGATATGAACCAATTCCTGCATGGTTGCATGGTGCATGGTCAGAATTTCACCACGATCCAGAATATATATACTTCATGGGGTCTTAGAGCAATATGTCGATGTGTTACAAACGGAATGACAAAGTTAATATACCCCCATCCTATGGTGGAGGGTATAATAAATTGGATCGATTAATTTCGTGATTGAATCCAAAAATTATTTCTTTGTGTGTGACGATTGCCTCCATTATTTTTTACTTGCTTTAAAAAAAAAAAAAATATCTAGCCTCAAATGAAAACTCTTCTTTCAGTGCACACGCATTTTTAAGGCCTTAAAATGGTCAGGCCTGATGATTTCAAAAATATCTATTTTTTATCTACAAATAACTACACCCATATACTCACACATAATTGTTGTCTATTGTCCACGAGAACAATGGCCAAGCATACACAATCATCATTTACGAAGGCAACAACAGCACCCAGATCCGCAAATAATTTTCTCTCTTCTCTTGAAATATAATTCAGCTATGGAGACAATAAAGTAAAGAACATTCGTTGCAAACTAAGAAATTTTCTGAATAATAGAATGTTTGATTATCTTGGATAAAAACAAGAAAAAAACACAACAAACTATTGCCGACAGAATATTAGATATCCTCCACTACACAGAAAAACCAACATAGATGTTTTGAATTACGAAATTAATTGACTCAATTAATTTTTAATTAAAATTTGCTCAGTGACTAAACTGATAATATCAATGAATCAGCGATTTAAAAAATTAATTGATCCAATTTAAATTGAATCTATGCAATTAATTTATATGTTTGATTAACAACTGAATTTGATTCACCTATTTTTTTAATTGAATATTTTTTAAAAAAATTTTAATTGACAAAATATTTGCCGATATTTTTTTCTGTGTAACAAACAAAAGAAAATTTAATATACCGCTCAATCTATGGTGGAGTATATAACCAAGACATAGCTTTATAAGCTTGCTATTGGTGTAATAGAATATTTGGGCTTTTTTTGTCAAGAGATATTTTGATTTGTTTGGAAAAGAAAATGAATCAAAAAACGAATATTGGACTTCATTTGCCAATTGTGAGACAATTGGCCTTATATGCTGGCTAACGATGAACTTACAAAAGTCCACGCTAAACAAGGCAAACAATGCCGTGAGATCTGAATGTAGGACGAGACCATCTCTTAAGGTTTTTGGTAACCCTAAAACGAATAAACGAGGGAAACTTTCTTAGAAAAAAACACTAAGAGTTAATGGAGGAAACAATTAGATGGAGATTGTACATGGAGAAAAACAATTTTGCTTACACAACAAATGTCACCATTTTTTAATTATTCAATTTGAAAAAAAAAAAACATTCAACTTAAATTTTTATTTATCCAATTTATTTTTTTAGCAAGATAAAATTTAATCACAATTGAATATTTTCTACATAGAATCTGGCTGCACAAAATGAGAGAAGCTCACCACTTGTAGTATCATAATGAACTGGATAGTCTACGTGAACCTAAACTGACGGGCTGCCACTGTACATAGCCTATCCTCAGACTCCAGCTCCACAGTTTGTAGAATTCTACCAAAAATGGTAGATTTTTTATTGTTTGGTAGATTGGTAGAATTCTTAATGTTTTGGTAGATTTTTCAAAGAGGTACTTCATAAAATTTTTATAGAAATAAGATTTTGACAAAATTTTCTATAGAAATAAAATTTTTGCGAAATTTCGTATAGAAATAACACTGTGACGAAATTTTCTATAGAAATAAAATTGTGACAAAATTTTCTATAGAAATAAAATTGTGACAAAATTTTTTATAGAAACAAAGTTTAGACAAAATTTTCTATAGAAATAAAATGTTGACCAAATTTTCTGTAGAAATAAAATTTGGACAAAATTTTCTATAGAAATAAAATTGTGACAAAATTTTCTATACAAACAAAATTTTTGCCAATATTTGCTGGGGAAATAAAATTTTGGAAAAAAGATTTTTTAATTGTTAGTTTTTTTGGAAAAATGTTCTCCCAATTTTGGTAGATTATTTTTGGCTCGAGTGGCAATCATGTCCCTATTTATAGTACCCAGTTTCACAGTAGAGATGCAGAATATAAATATTTTCACTAAAAAAATACGCCAACATTTCAGGAAAATAAATAATAAAAATAATCTTCGACTAGACGACATTTTCTCAAACGGATAAATCGAAAAGTCGAAGACAAATTTCTGTAATCGACTTTTGAACTCTTTGTAATTAATTTATGTCCATCAAAATCGAAAAATCGTAATTTCCAAATGGAAAAAGTCGGCTGTTTTAAAGTCGATTAGTCACGTGTTAATTATTTAATTTTTTTAACTCCAAAAAATAGTAATTTCCCAATTCCTAGGTTAGGTTAGGTTAGGTTAGGCGGCAGCCCGATGTATCAGTCTCACTTAGACTATTCAGTCCATTGTGATACCACAAGGGACCTTCTTTTTATAGCCGAGTCCGAACGGCGTTCCACCTTGCAGTGAAACCACTTAGAGAAGCTTTGAAACCCTCAGAAATATCACCAGCATTACTGAGGTGGGATAATCCACCACTGGAAAACTTTTTTGGTGTTCGGTCAAAGCAGGAATCGAACCCACTACCTTGTGTACCACGACCCAATTCCTAAAAATATATCAGTCAAATGTCGACTGTTTGCAATTTTTGAAAATATCGATAAATCGATTCCCAAATTTGGAAAAAGGCGGAAAATGAAGTTTTTTTTTAATGCTAATCAGCCAAATGTCAACTTTACCAAATTTTGGAAAAGCCAACTAACCATAATTCGGAAAAAGGCGACTTTTGTAATAATCGTTTGGTCGAAAGTTAACTTTTTAAAAATTTAAACAAGTCAAAAACTCCAATTTTACTTTTATAAAGGCCGATTCATTCATAGTTGACTTTTCCAATACGGAAAAATCGGAAATTTGACTTTGATGTTTCGACTTTCTCAACTTTTAAAAGCCAAAAATGGGCATTTCCCTATATGCACAAATAAGAAGGTCTATTTAGAAAAAGCAGGCTTTTCAGATTTTGAAAAAATTGACCTTTCCAAATGTGGAAAAAGTCGAAGAATAGGCTTTTATAAAGGCCTTAGTCGAATGTCGACGTTTGTACATTTTGAAAAACTAATAATTTGGCTTTTCCAAATTTGGAAAATGTCAAAAAATTCGACTTGATTAGCCTAACGTCAAATTCTTCAATGTGGAAAAAGTCTAAAAATCTACCTTTGTTTTTTAGTCGAATGTCGATTTTTACAAATTTTGATTTTGACGATTTTGAAAATAAATAAACTTTTCCAAATTTGGAAAAAGTCGGTAAGTCGACTTTTGTAAAAGTCGGTTAGTCGAACTCTGCAAATGTCAACTTTTTCAATTTATAAAAAAAGTCGAAAATCGTTTTTTAGTTTTTCATTTGGAAACAACGGAAATTTCACTTTTATAAAAGTCGATTCGTTCATATTCGACTTTTTAAACTTTTTATAAAATAAAAAAAAAACTTTTTCATTTTTGGACATAAAAGAAAGTCTAATTTGGAAGAGTATATTAGTCACAAATCGAAAGTAGACACTTTTACTTTTTTGAAAAATCAACATTTCCATATTGGGAAAAATCAAAAAAAAGTCGAAAATCTGACTTTTATAGAAGACGGCTAGTTTAAGGATGACCTAAAATTGCCATTACACTCATTGGAAAAATATGTCTACAAAAATATTTTAGTTTTAGTATTATAATCTTGAAAAAAATTGGCTTAACCAAATTTGGATAAAGATGAAAAATCGACTCTTGTAAAAATCTAGTAGTCGAAGGCTGACATTTGCAATTTTTTAAAAAATCGAAAAATCGACTTTTCCAAATTTGGAAAAAATCGGAAAATCAAAAAACCAAATCAAAAACTTGATTGACCGAATGTGACATTCTTCAAGTTAAAAAAAATAATCGACCTTTTCAAATTTGGAAAAAGTCGAAAAGTCGACTTTTGTAAAAGTCCATTAGTGGAAAAACAAAAAATTGGCATTTAAAAATGGGGAAAAGTCGATGAATCGACTTTTTCAAATGTTGAAAAATCGAAAAATCGACATATACCAATTTTAGAAAAGTCGATGAGTCCCCAATTAGAAACAAGTATATACGGCCGTAAGTTCGGCCGGGCCGAATCTTATGTACCCTCCACCATGGATTGCGTAGAAACTTCTACGAAAGACTGTCATCCACAATCGAAATACTTGGGTTGTGGTATCTTAAAACTTCTGAACATCGTTTTCGAAATTGTGAGTTAGTCCATACGTGGTATATATTAGGCAAAAAAGTTATGTATATATTTTTTTTTGGACTGGTATGGACCACTTTTGGCATGGTTGTTAAATATCATATACGATCACCACGTACCAAATTTCAAGCAGATCGGATGAATTTTGCTTCTCCAAAAGGCACCGGAGGTCAAATCTGGGAATCGGTTTATATGGCAGCTATATATAATTATGGGCTGATAGGAACCAATTCCTGCATGGTTGTTGGATACCATATTCTAACATCACGTACCAAATTTCAACCGAATGGGAAGAATTTTGCTCTTCCAAGGGGCTCTGAAGGTCAAATCTGGGGATCGGCTTATATGGGGCCTATATATAAATATGGACCGATTTCGACCAAATTTTCCATGGGAGTTAGAGACCATATACTAACACCATGTACCAAATTTCAGCCGGATCGGATGAAATTTGCTTCTCTTAGAGGCCTCGCAAGCCAAATCGGGGGATCGGTTTATATGGGGGCTATATATAATTATGGACCGATGTGGACCAATTTTTGCATGGTTGTTAGAGACCATATACCAATATCATATACCAAATTTCAGGCGGATCGGATGAAATTTGCTTCTCTTAGAGGCCTCGCAAGCCAAATCGGGGGATCGGTTTATATGGGGGCTATATATAATTATGGACCGATGTGGACCAATTTTTGCATGGTTGTTATAGACCATATACTAACACCATGTACCAAATTTCAGCCGGATCGCATGAAATTTGCTTCTCTTAGAGGCCTCGCAAGGCAAATCGGGGGATCGGTTTATATGGGGGCTATATATAATTATGGACCGATGTGGACCAATTTTTGCATGGTTATTAAGGACCATATACTAACATCATGTACCAAATTTCAGCCAGATCGGATGAAACTTGCTTCTCTTAGAGGCCTCGCAAGCCAAATCGGGGGATCGGTTTATATGGGGGCTATATATAATTATGGACCGATGTGGACCAATTTCTGCATGGTTGTTAGAGACCATATACTAACACCATATACCAAATTTTAGCCGCATCGGATGAAATTTGCTTCTCTTAGAGGCCTCGCAAGCCAAATTTGGGGGTCCGTTTATATGGGGGCTATACGTAAAAGTGGACCGATATGGCCCATTTGCAATACCATCCGACCTACATCAATAGCAACTACTTGTACCAAGTTTCAAGTCGATAGCTTGTTTCGTTCGGAAGTTAGCGTGATTTCAACAGACGGACGGACGGACGGACATGCTCAGATCGACTCAGAATTTCACCACGACCCAGAATATATATACTTTATGGGGTCTTAGAGCAATATTTCGATGTGTTACAAACGGAATGACAAAGTTAATATACCCCCATCCTATGGTGGAGGGTATAAAAAAAACATTCAACTAAAATTTTTATTATACCCTCCACATAGGATGGGGGTATATTAACTTTGTCATTCCGTTTGTAACACATCGAAATATTGCTCTAAGACCCCATAAAGTATATATATTCTGGGTCGTGGTGAAATTCTGAGTCGATCTAAGCATGTCCGTCCGTCCGTCCGTACGTCCGTCCGTCCGTCCGTCCGTCCGTCTGTTGAAATCACGCTAACTTCCGAACGAAACAAGCTATCGACTTGAAACTTGGCACAAGTAGTTGTTATCGATGTAGGTCGGATGGTATTGAAAATGGGCCATATCGGTCCACTTTTACGTATAGCCCCCATATAAAGGGCCCTCAGATTTGGCTTGTGGAGCTTCTAACAGAAGCATATTTCATCCGATCCGGCTGAAATTTGGTATATGGTGTTGGTATATGGCCTCTAACAACCGTGCAAAAATTGGTTCACATCGGTCCATAATTATATATATCCCCCATATAAACCGATCCCCAGATTTGGCTTGCGGAGCCTCAAAGAGAAGAACATTTCATCCGAACCGGCTGAAATTTGGTACATGATGTTGGTATATGGTCTCTAACAACCATGCAAAAATTGGTCCACATCGGTCCATAATTATATATAGCCCCCATATAAACCGATCCCCAGATTTGGCTTGCGGAGCCTAAAAGAGAAGCAAATTTCATTCGATCCGGCTGAAATTTGGTACATAGTGTTGGTATATGGCCTCTAACAACCGTGCAAAAATTGGTTCACATCGGTCCATAATTATATATAGCCCCCATATAAACCGATCCCCAGATTTGGCTTGCGGAGCCTCAAAGAGAAGCAAATTTCATCCGATCCGGCTGAAATTTGGTACATGATGTTGGTATATGGTCTCTAACAACCATGAAAAAATCGGTCCACATCGGTCCATAACTATATATAGACCCCATATAAACCGATCTCCAGATTTGGCTTGCGAAGCCTCAAAGAGAAGCAAATTTCATCCGATCCGCCTGAAATTTGGTACATGATATTGGTATATGGTCTCTAACAACCATGCAAAAATTGGTCCACATCGGTTCATAATTATGTATAGCCCCCATATAAACCGATCCCTAGATTTGGCTTGCGAAGTCTCCAACAGAAGCAAATTTCATCCAATCCGGTTGTAATTTGGAACATGGTGTTAGTATATGATCTTTAACAACCGTGCCAGAATTGGTCCATATCGGTCCATAATTAAATATAGCCCCCATATAAAACGTTCTCCAGATTTGACCTCCGGAGCCTCTTGGAGGAGCAAAATTCAACCGATCCGGTTCAAATTAGGAACGTGGTGTTAGTATATGGTCTCTAGCAACCATACCAAAATTGGTCCAATCACACAAAAGTTGGTCCACATCGGTTCATAATCATGGTTGCCACTAGAGCCAAAAATAATCTACAAAAATTTTATTTCTATAAAAAATTTTGTCAAAATTTTATTTCTAGATAAAGTTTTGTTAAATTTTTATTCGGATCATAATAAAATTTTCATCATTGTCAACATTTTATTTCTATAGAAAATTTTGTCAAAATTTTATTTCTATAGAAAATTTCGTTCAAATTTTATTCGGTTCATAATCATGGTTGCCACTCGAGCCAAAAATAATCTACCAAGATTTTATTTCTATAGAAAATTTTGTCAACAGTTTATTTCTATAGAAAATTTTGTTAAAATTTTATTTCCGTAGAAATTTTTGTCAAAATTTTCTTTCTATAGCAAATTTTGTCAAAATTTTTATTTCTATAGAAAATTTTGTGAAAATTTTATTTCTATAGAAATTTTTGTTAAAATTTTATTTCTGTAGAAAATTTTGTCAAAATTGTATGTCTACTTTGTCAAACTGAATTATATACGTATTGGATCGATCTTTTTTGATTTAATATATACCATGTATGGACTTACATACAATTTAGAAGATGGTGTTAGGAGGTTTTAAGATACCTTGCCATCGGCAAGCGTTACCGCGACTTAAGTAATTCGATTCTGGATGACAGTGTTTAGAAGAAGTTTCTACGCAATCCATGATGGAGGGTACATAAGCTTCGGCCTGGCCGAACTTACGGCCGTATATACTTGTTTATCCAATTTATTTTTTTTAGCAAGATAAAATTTAATCACAATTGAATATTTTCTACATAGAATCTGGCTGCACATAATGAGAGAAGCTCACCACTTGTAGTATCTTAATGAACTGGATAGTCTACGTGAGCCTAAAATGATGGGCTGCCACTGTACATAGCCTATCCTCAGACTCCAGCTCCACAGTTTGTAGAATTCTACCAAAAATAGTAGATTTTTTATTGTTTGGTAGATTGGTAGAATTCTTAATGTTTTGGTAGATTTTTCAAAGAGGTACTTCATAAAATTTTTATAGAAATAAGATTTTGACAAAATTTTCTATAGAAATAAAATTTTTGCAAAATTTCGTATAGAAATAACATTGTGACGAAATTTTCTATAGAAATAAAATTGTGACAAAATTTTCTATAGAAATAAAATTGTGACAAAATTTTCTATAGAAACAAAGTTTTGACAAAATTTTCTATAGTAATAAAGTGTTGACCAAATTTTCTGTAGAAATAAAATTTGGACAAAATTTTCTATAGAAATAAAATTGTGACAAAATTTTCTATACTAATAAAATTTTTACAAAATTTTTGCCAATATTTGCTGGGGAAATAAAATTTTGAAAAAAAGATTTTTTAGTTGGTAGTTTTTTGGAAAAATGTTCTCCCAATTTTGGTAGATTATTTTTGGCTCGAGTGGCAATCATGTCCACAGCCCTATTTATAGTACCCAGTTTCACAGTAGAAATGCAGAATATAAATATTTTCACTAAAAAAATACGCCAACATTTCAGGAAAATAAATAATAAAAATAATCTTCGACTAGACGACATTTTCTCAAACGGATAAATCGAAAAGTCGAAGACAAATTTCTGTAATCGACTTTTGAACTCTTTGTAATTAGTTTATGTCCATCAAAATCGAAAAATCGTAATTTCCAAATGGGAAAAGTCGGCTGTTTTAAAGTCGATTAGTCACGTGTTAACTATTTAATTTTTTTAACTCCAAAAAATAGTAATTTCCCAATTCCTAGGTTAGGTTAGGTTAGGTTAGGTTAGGTTAGGTTAGGTTAGGTTAGGTTAGGCGGCAGCCCGATGTGTCAGTCTCACTTAGACTATTCAGTCCATTGTGATACCACAAGGGACCTCCTTTTTATAGCCGAGTCCGAACGGCGTTCCACCTTGCAGTGAAACCACTTAGAGAAGCTTTGAAACCCTCAGAAATATCACCAGCATTACTGAGGTGAGATAATCCACCACTGGAAAACTATTTTGGTGTTCGGTCGAAGCAGGAATCGAACCCACTACCTTGTGTACCACGACCCAATTCCTAAAAATATATCAGTCAAATGTCAACTTTACCAAATTTTGAAAAAGCCAACTAACCATAATTCGGAAAAAGACGACTTTTGTAAAAATCTTTTGGTCGAAAGTTAACTTTTTAAAAATTTAAACAAGTCGAAAACTCCAATTTTACTTTTATAAAGGCCGATTCATTCATAGTTGACTTTTCCAATACGGAAAAATCGGAAATTTGACTTTGATGTTTCGACTTTCTCAACTTTTAAAAGCCAAAAATGGGCATTTCCCTATATGCACAAATAAGAAGGTCTATTTAGAAAAAGCCGGCTTTTCAGATTTTGAAAAAATTGACCTTTCCAAATGTGGAAAAAGTCGAAGAATAGGCTTTTATAAAGGCCTTAGTCGAATGTCGACGTTTGTACATTTTGAAAAACTAATAATTTGGCTTTTCCAAATTTGGAAAATGTCAAAAAATTCGACTTGATTAGCCTAACGTCAAATTCTTCAATGTGGAAAAAGTCTAAAAATCTACCTTTGTTTTTTAGTCGAATGTCGATTTTTACAAATTTTGATTTTGACGATTTTGAAAATAAATAAACTTTTCCAAATTTGGAAAAAGTCGGTAAGTCGACTTTTGTAGTCGAACTCTGCAAATGTCAACTTTTTCAATTTATAAAAAAAGTCGAAAATCGTTTTTTAGTTTTTCATTTGGAAACAACGGAAATTTCACTTTTATAAAAGTCGATTCGTTCATATTCGACTTTTTAAACTTTTTATAAAATAAAAAAAAAACTTTTTCATTTTTGGACATAAAAGAAAGTCTAATTTGGAAGAGTATATTAGTCACAAATCGAAAGTAGACACTTTTACTTTTTTTGATTTTTCCATATTGGGAAAAATCAAAAAAAGTCGAAAATCTGACTTTTATAGAAGACGGCTAGTTTAAGGATGACCTAAAATTGCCATTACACTCATTGGAAAAATATGTCTACAAAAATATTTTAGTTTTAGTATTATAATCTTGAAAAAAATTGGCTTAACCAAATTTGGATAAAGATGAAAAATCGACTCTTGTAAAAATCTAGTAGTCGAAGGCTGACATTTGCAATTTTTTAAAAAATCGAAAAATCGACTTTTCCAAATTTGGAAAAAATCGGAAAATCAAAAAACCAAATCAAAAACTTGATTGACCGAATGTGACATTCTTCAAGTTAAAAAAAATAATCGACCTTTTCAAATTTGGAAAAAGTCGAAAAGTCGACTTTTGTAAAAGTCCATTAGTGGAAAAACAAAAAATTGGCATTTAAAAATGGGGAAAAGTCGATGAATCGACTTTTTCAAATGTTGAAAAATCGAAAAATCGACATATACCAATTTTAGAAAAGTCGATGAGTCCCCAATTAGAAACAAGTATATACGGCCGTAAGTTCGGCCGGGCCGAATCTTATGTACCCTCCACCATGGATTGCGTAGAAACTTCTACGAAAGACTGTCATCCACAATCGAAATACTTGGGTTGTGGTATCTTAAAACTTCTGAACATCGTTTTCGAAATTGTGAGTTAGTCCATACGTGGTATATATTAGGCAAAAAAGTTATGTATATATTTTTTTTTGGACTGGTATGGACCACTTTTGGCATGGTTATTAAATATCATATACGATCACCACGTACCAAATTTCAAGCAGATCGGATGAATTTTGCTTCTCCAAAAGGCACCGGAGGTCAAATCTGGGAATCGGTTTATATGGCAGCTATATATAATTATGGGCTGATAGGAACCAATTCCTGCATGGTTGTTGGATACCATATTCTAACATCACGTACCAAATTTCAACCGAATGGGAAGAATTTTGCTCTTCCAAGGGGCTCTGAAGGTCAAATCTGGGGATCGGCTTATATGGGGCCTATATATAATTATGGACCGATTTCGACCAATTTTTCCATGGGAGTTAGAGACCATATACTAACACCATGTACCAAATTTCAGCCGGATCGGATGAAATTTGCTTCTCTTAGAGGCCTCGCAAGCCAAATCTGGGGATCGGTTTATATGGGGGCTACATATCATTATGGACCGATGTGGACCAATTTTTGCATGGTTGTTAAGGACCATATACTAACATTATGTTCCAAATTTCAGCCAGATCGGATGAAATTTGCTTCTCTTAGAGGCCTCGCAAGCCAAATCGGGGGATCGGTTTATATGGGGGCTATATATAATTATGGACCGATGTGGACCAATTTCTGCATGGTTGTTAGAGACCATATACTAACACCATATACCAAATTTCAGCCGCATCGGATGAAATTTGCTTCTCTTAGAGGCCTCGCAAGCCAAATTTGGGGTTCCGTTTATATGGGGGCTATACGTAAAAGTGGACCGATATGGCCCATTTGTAATACCATCCGACCTACATCAATAACAACTACTTGTACCAAGTTTCAAGTCGATAGCTTGTTTCGTTCGGAAGTTAGCGTGATTTCAACAGACGGACGGACGGACGGACGGACATGCTCAGATCGACTCAGAATTTCACCACGACCCAGAATATATATACTTTATGTGGTCTTAGAGCAATATTTCGATGTGTTACAAACGGAATGACAAAGTTAATATACCCCCCCATCCTATGGTGGAGGGTATAAAAATTGGAAAGTTGGCATTTATTGAAGTCGATTGGTTTAAAGTCGACTTTTTCCAATGTTCAAAAATGGACATTTCATTTATTGGGAAAATAGCTCTAAAATAGTTTTATAAAAGTAGATTTTGGTTTTAAATTTAAAATCTACTTTTCTAAATTTGTCGGACTCGACTCTTGTAATAGTTGATTAGTACCAACTTTTTATACCCACCACCATATAATGGTGATGGGGGTATAATAAGTTGGTCATTCCGTGTGTAACACATCGAAATATCGATTTCTGACTATATAAAGTATATATATTCTTGATCAGGGAGCAATTCTAAGACGATATAAGCATGTCCGTCTGTCTGTCTGTTGTAATCACGCTACAGCCTTCAATAATGGCGCTATCGTCTTGAAATTTGGAACAAATTCGTTTTTTTGTTTGCAGGCAAGTCAAGTTCGAAGATGGGCTATATCGGTCCAAGTTTTGATATAGTCCCCATATAAACCGATTTCCCGATTTGGGGTCTTGGGCTTATAAAAACCGTAGTTGTTATCCAATTTGCCTGAAATTGGAAATCTAGAGGTACTTAAAGACCATAAAAAGGTGTGCCGAAAATGATGCCCATCGGTCCATGTTTTGGTATAGCCCCCATATAGACCGAGCTCCCGATTTTGCTACTTGGGCTTCTAGCAACTGTATTTACTATCCAATTTGCTTGAAATTGGAAATCTGGAGGTATTTTAGGACCATTAAGAGGTGTGTCGATAATGGTCCGTATCGGTCCATGTTTTGGTATAGCCCAAAACATGGACCCATTTTGCTTCTTGGGCGTCTAGAAAATGTATTTTCTATCCGGTTTGCCTGAAATTGAAAAACCTAGAGGTATTTTAGGACCATAAAGAGGTGTGTCGAAAATGATCGTATAACAAAACATGAACCGTTTTGGTATAGCCGCCATATAGACCGATCTTCCAATTTTGCTTCTTGGGCTTCTAGAAATTGGAAATCTATAGGTATTTTGGGACCATAAAGAGGTGTGCTAAAATTGAGGTGTATCGGTCCATTTTTTGGTATAACCCTCATATAGACCGATCTCCCGATTTTACTTCTTGGGCGTCTAGAGACTATATTTTCTAGCCGATTTGCTTGAAATTGAAAATCTAGAGGTATTCTAAGATCACAAATAGGTGCTTCGCAAATGGTGCCTATCGGTCCATGTTTTGGTATAGCCCCCATATAGACCTATCTCCCGACTTTATTTCTGGGGCTTCTAGAATCTGTAGTTTTTATCAAATTTGCTGGAAATTAAAAATCTAGAGGTATTTTAGGACCATAAAGAGGAGTGTCGAAAATAGTCCGTATTGGTCCATGTTTTGATATAGCCCCTATATAGACTGATCTCCCGATTTTACTTCTTGGGCTTCTATAATTCGTGGTTTTCAACCAATTCGTCTGAAAGTGGAATTCTAGAGGTATTTGAGAAACATTTAGAGGTGGTGAGTATTGGTCCATGTTTTAGTATAGCCTCCACATAGACCGATCTCCAGATTTAACACCTTGGGCTTCTAGAAACCGTAGTTTTTATCCGATTTCCACAAAAATGTAAATATACTGGAATTTTAGACCCTCAAAATTCTGTATCGCATTTATTTTTACCGGTCCATTTGGCAAGGCATCGATATAGACCGATGTAACTTCTTGAGAGGGTACACCCAAAGAAAAAATATTTTCCTCCGGAATGAAATTTTAGACAAACGAAATTCCCATTTCGTATAAAGTATTTTCGTTTAGAGCAAACTAATCCGAATTTTTGATAAGCGATTCAACGATTGTCTCTAAAATTTGTGTCAAAAGAAAGCTTGTCTAAAATTTAGTTCCTCAAAAAAGAAAACACTTCTTTCAGGATATAGCAGGGGCACTGATCATGAAAATTGCTTGAAACTGAAAGTAAAATTCCCAGATTTTACTCATCGTATTCATTTTAATAATGGCGGAAAAAATCTACAGATTTAAGATTTCAAATCAAGGCGTTATTTCGTCATATACACGATATTTTTATGATTTCTCTAAAACTCAAACAAAATTGGTTCTCATAAATCCAGAATCTGATCTGGTCATCATAGGTAGAAACTTTAAATTTTTTCTTCGGGAAGCGTACTGGTTGAACTGATTTGCTTGGGAGAAGATTTGTCATCAAACCCCCTAAAATGTTATATATTATCAAGTAACCCTCTACGACGTAGAGTTTTCAAAGTAAACAATTATATTTCATTCATGGTGGTAGGTATTTAAGATTCGGCCCGGCCGAACTTACTGCTGTATATACTTGTTTAAAAGTCCATTAGTCGAAAGTCGCCTTTTCCAAGTATTGAAAAATTTAAAAATCGACATTTTCACATTTGAAAAAGTCCACAATACGCCTTTTGTTAAAGTCGATAAGTCGAAAACTCAACTTTTCTCAATTTGAAAAAAATCAGAAAGATAACTTTAAGAAAAGACGATTAGAACAAAAACGGCCTTTTCAGTTGTTTTAAAACGCCAGAAAAATGAACATTTCCTAATTTGGAAAAATGGGAAAGCCTATTTTTTTAAAAGTCTATTAGTAAATTAAAAAAAACGACTTTTATAAACATGGGAAAAATCGGAAATCGACATTTGTAATCGAAAGTCGACTTTTGCACTTCGCCATTATCGGACAGTCGATGTTTGTAAAAGATTATTAGTCGAAATTCGATGTCTTTTAAATTAAAAAAAAAATCGATTATCTAAATTTGAAAAAAGTCAAAAGGTAGACCTTTGCAACTATCAAGTATCCAGTTTTGCGATGTCCATTTTTCTAGCTTTTTTAAAAAATCTGATAAGCCGCCTTTGTACCAATCATCTTTTCTAAAAGTCATCTTTATGATTTTTTAAAAATGACTAAAAATCGACTTACCCAAATTTGGAAAAAGTCGAAAAGTTGACAAATCGACTTTTCTAAATTTTTTAGAAATTTGGAAAGTCGAGTTTTGAAAAAGTCGACAGTTTTAATTTTTAAAAAGGTCGAAAGATCGTATTTTCCAAATTTGGAAAAAGTCGGAATGTCGAAAGTCGACATTTGTCAATTAGTCGAAAGTCGTGAAAAGTCGGTAGAGTTAATTCTTATTCCTATCCCATTTCTGCCTAAAAAAATTGATTTCAATTCATTTTCTCATAATTTCTCACAGTTCTTTTGTTTTCATAGAAGTGAACCTTCCAAATTGGTATTTCTTATGACCCAAAAAATGGAAACCAAGCCCATAGTACCCTCAAACGGTGATATCCTCAACTAAAGTACCATATAGTTAAAATACTTCAGTGAAAGAACATCAACCTAGAGGCAAGTCTTACCAACCAAAAAGGAAGATATTGTGAGGGTGATAAAAAGGTCCAATGCACGTTTGTGGTTATAAAAAAAAAAAACAAAAAACAAAGGAACTTTAAGTTCTGTGGAATCAAAAAAAATGCACAAGACACTCCAAAGATTTGGACAAAGAGACAAAACAAAGAAGTAAATCTTTCATACCATAGACACAGCATCATCGTCATCATCATTACCATCAGTATTAGAAGGTCCAATGCCTGGAATAACTTCAACGAAAAAAGAAGCATATTTGTATGGCAACTACAACAACCTTTAAAGTAGTAACTTTCAATACCTTTAGGATCGTGCAAGGGTATTTCCCTCCATCCATGACCATCAAAGAAAAACGTGAAAATCCCCCATAAAAAAAAAAAAAAAACAACAACAACAAAAAAAAACGTCCATTGTTAAACCAAAAGCTGCTGTAACAAAAGGAGTCCCTTGTTTTTTCGTGGGTTTCTTTGGTTTGTTTGTTTTGAGTTTTTATACCTCTTTCACGCCTTGGCCCAAGATGCCATAGAAACTATTGGCTAGATCTTTGGAGTATTGATGCGAACCGTTTTAAGTCGCACCAAAGGTCAACAATGTAACCACGAAGCAACGAATACCCTCAAAACAGGAAAGCACAAAACCTCTTAGCTTAGAAGTTTAATTTATTTTCTATTTAAACAATAATCTTTAAAGACTTTGGCCTTTCCACAACAATCTACGAAAGACAAAATACGGAAACGTGAGAATTTCATTTTTATTTTTCAAATCATCAACACTCAACATTTTCAACTATAAAGTAGGTTGGAAGAGTTGTCCCCTGTAGGCAATAACATACATTAACGTCTTTATACCCTCCATCATAGGATAGGTGTGGAGGGGGGGAGTGTATACTAACATTGCCATTCAGATCCCCTAAAAATTATATACATTCTTCGTAGAGATGAAATTCTGAGTCGACTTAGAGATGTCCCTCCGTTGAAGTCACATTAACTTTTGAGCAAATTTCGAAAAAATCAACTACCCCTACTACGACTTTTGGAAAGGCCGATTAGTCGACTGTTGTAAAAGTTGAAAGTCAACATTTTCAACATTTTTTTAAAAAGCCTAAAAATGATATTTCCTTAATTAAAAAAATATGAGTGTTTACTTTTGTATGATTCTATTGGTCAAAAATCAACCTTTTCCGTTTTTATCGGTTTATATGGAGACTATACCAAATCCGAACGATATTTGCAAAATTAGAAGGCTTAACTCATTTTTTTGAAAAAAAAAATGTTTGCTTGTAGTTAAATTTTATTTTTTATATCAGAGAAATGCGTCTTATATTCTAAGTGAAGTTCGCATTCGTATTTTAAGGACATGAAATCTTTGGCCTCACGACAATATTATTTGATGAGGGCTTGTAACGGATGATATTTTTAACACCCCTCTACTTGTTTTGTGTTTTGAAATATTCATCTTATTGTAACTCGTAAACAAGCATAACAAAAATTGCACATTTTTCAATTTTGAAATTATTTTCAATTTTGAAATTATCTACGGCGGAGCCTTTACTTAAAAAAAAGTAAGGAAAGTCTAAAGTCAAGCGGGGACGACTATATTACACCCTGCACCACTGTAGATCTAAATTTTCGAGACCATATCACATCCGTCAAATGTGTTGGGTGCTATATATAAAGGTTTGTCCCAAATAAATACATTTAAATATCACTCGATTTGGACAGAATTTGATAGACTTTTACAAAATCTATAGACTCAAAATTTAAGTTGGCTAATGCACTAGGGAGCAACACAATTTTAGTAGAAAATAATACCCTGTTCCACAGTGTGGCGCAGGGTATAAATATGGGAAACGTTTAAATCTGAAGCAATTTTAAGGAAACTTCGCAAAAGTTTATTTATGATTTATCGCTCCATATATATGTATTAGAAGTTTAGGAAAATTAGAGTCATTTTTACAACTTTTAGACTAAGCAGTTCCGATTTAACAAGGAAAATGTTGGTATTTTGACCATTTTTGTCGAAATCAGAAAAACATATATCTGAACCGATTTCAATCAAATTTGACACACATGACTATATTACTATTTGTACTCCTAGTGCAAAATTTCAACCAAATTGGGCCAAAACTCTGGCTTCTGGGGTCATATAAGTCCATTTCGGGCGAAAATTATATATGGAAGCTATATCTAAATCTCAACCGATTTCAATCAAATTTGGCACACATGACTATACTACCAATTGTACTCCTTGCGAAAAATTGCAAGCTAATCAGGATAAAACTCTGGCTTCTGGGTCCATATTAGTGCATATCGGGCGAAAGATATATATGGGAGCTATATCTAAATCTGAATCGATTTCAACCAAATTTGGTACGCATAGCTACAATGCTAAATCTACTACCTGTGCAAAATTTCATCCAAATTGGGCCAAAACTCTGGCTTTTAGGACCATATTAGTCCATATCGGGCGAAAGATATATATGGGAGCTATATCTAAATCTGAACCGATTTCAATCAAATTTTGCACACTTGACTATACGACTAAGTGCTATGTTTGCACAAAATTTCAAGCAAATCGGTATAAAACTCTGGCTGCTGGGTCCATATTAGTGCATATCGGGCGAAAGATATATATGGGAGCTATATCTAAATCTGAACCGATTTCTTCCAAAATCAATAGGGTTCTATTCTGACCCAAATTAGGAACATGTGCCAAATTTGAAGGCGATTGGACTTAAATTGCGACCTAGACTTTGATCACAAAAATGTGTTCACAGACAGACGGACGGACGGACGGACAGACGGACATGGTTATATCGACTCAGGGACCCACCCTGAGCATTATTGCCAAAGACACCATGTGTCTATCTCGTCTCCTTCTGGGTGTTACAAACGTATGCACTAACTTATAATACTGTTCCACAGTGTGGCGCAGGGTATAAAAAAAAATTGTCCAAAATTTATTGGGGATTTTTGTGGGGAATTTGAATTTAAATTCGGAATTTTTGGGGACGAAAGCGTCCCAATTTGGGTACAAGAGCCAGGAAAATAGTGGCAACTCTGGCTATGCACTCAACTAGTGTGGGTACTATTGCCGAATTTGTGAAAAATGTATACCAATTGCGACCGAAATCTTGCGAAAAACAAGTATATGGATAGACGGACGGACACTAAGAGCTAGATCCAGTGTTGTCAGGTTGGGGGTTTTCCCCCCAAATTTAGTGGTTTTTATCACGTTTAGGGGGGTTTTTAGGGGTAACATTTATTTATTTCGTTTCTATTTGTGTTAAATTTAATTTTTAAAGTGAATCGCTACAGGATTTTTCCACGAAATTTGGGACCCCTTTCTGTACTAAATTTTTTGGGGGGTTTTTGAAAAAAATCTAGACCATTTTAGAGGTTTTTCTTAAGATTTGGGGGGAAGAATCAAAACTCACCTGGCAACACTGGCTAGATCGACCCCATGTGTTATTTTAAGTGGATCTGTACATATTTTATGGAGTCTAAAATCAATATTTCTGGTAGACACATTTTCTTGCATATAAAAGTTATTAGAACCTGGCCATTATGTGGTTTAGGGTACATGCTCAGCTATCTCATCGTTATTCACGCACATTCACGAACCGATTTTATTACCCACGCACGCTCACACTCGACATATTTGGTTTAGTCCCATTGACGCACATTGACGAGAGTTGTTTCAGATTTTATTCACGACTCACGTGATTCACGAGTGAATAACGCGTGCCACGACAATTTCGTGTCACGAGCACACCTCTAGTCAAAATTTAAATAATGTGTACAATTTAACTAATTCTTACACTGCTTTTAACCATTTTTTTATTATTCTTTATTTCAAAAAATTCATCATACAATAAATTTTGGCCTCAGCGCCACGTTGGGCTTAAATGAGGCAAGCTGGCAAATTACAACATGTTTTTAAGAAATCGAAAAATCAAAACAAATATAGATTTATAATATACAAATATTCAACAATTAACATTTGAGACATCCATCAATTTTCTTGAAAATAATTCTTTAATCTTATTTTGAAATTCGATATACAATTTTCAAGCTTTAAATAACTCGGCAAGTGATTATATTCAAAAGCTCCAATAAATTCAATTCGTTGCTTGGTTAACTCCAATCTGCACCTCACGACCCTGAGGTCAAATTGATTCCTGGTCTGAAAAGCCATTTGATTTCGATTAAACTGAATCGTGTGAAATCCTATCGAATGAAGTACTCTAAACATGTATAGCAATAGTTTATATTTATATAGCGTCTTTACCGGTAAATTAAATACAGCCTTTACGGCTCGATTTTGCATTATTTGCAAACTCTTAAGTGTTGTCGAATTCCTGTAACCATATACAAGTGTCAAATAATCATGATGACTTTGAATAAGAGAACGATAAATACACATTTTTGTATTTGTGTCCAACACATACCTCATCTTGTTCAAGATCCCAATTACCGGTGCAATCCTCCTTTTCAAATCAGAAATGTGAGAATTCCATGACAAATTACTTTGAAAGGTTATCCCTAGGTATTTAACCGTATTGACTTCCTCAATCCTAACCCCATTGAACATCACACCAAATGGACTTCTTATCCGATTTGAGTGTGGCTTGAACAGTATTAGTTTTGTTTTACTACTATTTAAAACAAGTTTGTTCAAACGAGCATATTCACTGATTAGACATGCATCACGTTCAATGGACAACTTCCTTTCATCCCTATATGGATAAAATAACGACACATCGTCTGCATACATAAAAAGTCGACCAGATAATCGTAAATTCGACAAATCGTTCAAATAAAGCAAAAATAACAATGGTCCCAAACAACTTCCCTGCGGTACATCACATTCAATTCTCGACATACTACATTCCGCTTTTAATACCTGGACATACCGCATACGTTGGGACAAAAAGTTTTCCAGAAGTAGCAATTCATTACCGCATATACCATAATGTACCAGTTTTTCTAATAATATCCTGTGATCTACAAGATCAAATGCCTTAGAAAAATCCAAGAACAGCCCTCCTATAAAGGGACCCTCAGATTTGGCTTGCGAAGTCTCTAACAGAAGCATATTTCATCCGATCCGGCTGAAATTTGGTACATGGTGTTAGTATATGGTCTCTAACAACCATGCAAAAATTGGTCCACATCGGTCCATAATTATATAACGCCCCCATATAAACCAATCCCCCGTTTTGGCTTGCGGAGCCTCTAAGAGAAGCTAATTTCATCCGATCCGGCTGAGATTTGGTACATGGTGTAAGCGTATGGTCTCTAACAACTATGCAAAAATTGGTCCACATCGGTCCAAAATTATATACAGCCCTCAATAAACCGATCCCCCGATTTGGCTTGCGGAGCCTCTAAGAGAAACAAATTTCATCCGATCCGGCTGAAATTTGGTACATGATGTTAGTATAAGGTCTCTAATGACCATGCATCCATAACCATATCGGTCCATAATTATATATAGCCCCCATATAAACCGATCACAAGATTTGACCTCCGGAGCCTCTGTGAAGACCAAAATTCATCTGATTCAGTTGAAATTTAGTACGTGTGTTGTAAGTTGAAAAGTGATAAGTCGTGTTTATGGTTTAGGACACGGTGGTTTTACTCGGCTTCGCTCGACGGCTTTAGGGCTGTGGATACCAAACAGAAAACTTTATCACTTCCCTTACACCATAAATTCTTCGTGTCCAGTTATGAAAAGAATAAAAAAAGAAACAGAAACTCAACATTTTATTGTCTTCCCCCATATTACAAAGTCATTAAAATATGTCCGTACGTCTGTCTGCTGCTGACCCTGGTTGGACTAGCCCTCCCTTTTACTAATGTTTACAACATCCGACAACCATCTCCAAGTCCTCTAAATCGAGATTGGTTCCCTATCTACAAGGTCAGCAATTCGCTCTAAACTCTACAATCGTCCATGATATTAAAAAGCATTACTTCAGAACCACACAACCTTGTCCCCCTCCAACATCACCTATAAAAAGCACCTACTCAGCCATAGCAATAAAGCTAGATATAGTGAAACCAAGAAATTTCATTTAGAACAATTATGTCTTGAATATTTTTATTTTATCAACAATTCAATAAAACAAATTCTATATATGCATTATTTCTACATAGGAAATTCATATATAATATTTGTATAAATAATTCAAATATTAACAAAAAAAAAGTGTTTAATTATTTTCTTTACGAATAAATCAATCAAAAAAAATTATATATTCATAATCTTTATATAAGAAATTCATATATATATATAATTCTATATATGTGTTAAAATATTTTCATGTACAATCATGGTGCAATTCAATAGCAATCATTAGCCCAGCGGATGTGTAGGCTAATGGATAAAGTTATCCCTGGCTCAATGCGGTCCAACGTCTTTGTTTACCTCGATGATCTTCTGGTGTGTTCTGCCAGTTTCGATGAACATATGACATTGCTAGCTGAGGTGGCGAAATGTCTTGATAGTGCTAACTTGACGATGAACGTGGAGAAAAGCAAGTTCTGTTATAAAGAAGTTAGGTACCTAGGTTTTGTGGTAGGAAATGGCAGAATTAGGACAGATGCTCAGAAAATTCAAGCCGTTGCTGAATTTCCGGAGCCGAAAACTCCTCGTCAGCTTCGTCGGTTTTTGGGAATGGCCGGTTGGTACCGCCGTTTTGTAAAGGACTATGCTTCTATTGCAGCTACACTTCACGATTGTCTGTCAAAGGATCGTATCAAGAAATTTTCTTTAACACCGGAGGCAAAAGCTTCGTTTGAAGCCTTGAAGCAATGCTTGATATCGGCTCCAGTACTGGTGAACCCAGATTTTACCCGTCGATTCTATATTCAATGCGATGCGTCGACACAGGGCGTAGGTGGCGTACTTTTTCAACTGGATGATGATGGTCTCGAGCATCCAGTTGCATATATGTCGGCTAAACTGAATAAAGCACAGCGAAACTACAGTATAACCGAACTGGAGTGCTACGCAGCAGTTCTCAGCGTGAAGAAGTTTCGGGCATATATCGAAGGACTTCCGTTTACGATCATAACGGATCATGCCAGCTTACGCTGGCTAATGAACCAGAGGGAACTTTCCGGACGTTTAGCGCGATGGAGCTTAAAACTTCAAGCATATGATTTTGACATACAACACCGTAAAGGAACCGAAAACGTTGTACCTGATGCTTTGTCCCGCATTGACATGGATGAGATAACTGGATGCGTAAGCTTGATGGATATAGACTTGAATTCACCAGCGTTTGATTCTGAAGAGTATCAGAATTTACGTAAAAATGTACTAGACTCAGAAGACAAAGGCACTTTACCAGATCTTCGTGTGTCTGATGGATTCGTGTATAAAAGGACTTGCTTTTATAATGGCAACCCACTTCAAGAGGACCAGGCGTGGAAACTTTGGGTTCCGACCGATTTGAGACATGAATTGTTGTGGCAGGCGCACTATTCGGAGGCGGCAGGTCACGGAGGAGTGCAGAAGACACTCTATCGATTACAGAAGGCTTATTATTGGCCCAAGATGGCTTTAGATGTTCAAGAAATTGTCCGTAGGTGCGAGGTTTGCAATTGTTGCAAATCGACTAATAGGTTTCGAAAACCACCGATGGGGAAACCGCACATAACAGAAAGACCGTTTCAAAGGATATATATTGATTTTATGGGTCCTTATCCTAGGTCGAGTAGAGGAAATGTGTTTCTTTTTGTTTGCCTTGACCATTTTACGAAATTTGTTTTCCTGGAGCCTATGCGCAATTCGACTACCGCGAATGTTACGAATTTTTTGGAGAAATACGTGTTTCGGACTTTCGGAGTTCCTGAATACATCCATTCTGATAATGGACGACAATTTGTCTCTGAGGCTTTCCGAGCGTTTCTATCGAAATACGGTACCACTCATGTGAAGACAGCGTTTTACTCTCCTCAGGCAAATGCATCAGAGAGGGTAAATCGTTCTGTACTTCAGGTCATTAGGTCATATATTGGAGACAATCAGCGCAAGTGGGACGAACATGTTGCAGACGTGGCATGGGCTCTTAGGAGTGCATATCATAGCGCCATTAAGATGGAGCCATACTATGCACTTTTTGGCAATCATATGGTTCAGCATGCCGACACATATAAATTGATTAGGAGGATTGACACCGTGAAAGACTTTGATTTATGTGTGAACGACTTGCCACAGAGACATCAGATAATAAGGGACAAAATTGTTGCAAATTTAGCTAAGGCACATGAAAGGGGGGAAAGAATTTATAATACCCGAACGAAGGAGATTGTTTTCCGACCTGGGCAAATAGTATATAGGCGAAACTATAGACAGAGTAACCAAATCGAAGCTTATAACTCGAAGTTAGGACCTAGGCATATCAGATGTATAATTGGCAAGAGTATTGGTAACTCGCTCTATGAGATTTTAGGTTTTGATGGTAAGAAAGCAGGGGTGTATCACGCTAGTGATTTGTTTTCCGCTTGAGGTAAGGATATTACCCGGCAACGGTAGAGCTGTGGGTCGAGGCCACACGCGTCACGAATCTTACACGAGGTCGCATGTCCTGTCTGCGTCACACCACTTACACCAGAGACCTAACAAGAAGGTTTCCAACCCTTAGATTAATTGCTAGTCAAACTTGGAAAATGATACCGGAAATTAGTTGAACTAATAATTCTTTTAAGTGGACCCCTAATTTAGCTTTTGGTATTACTATTTCCGGCATCATTATTTCATGAGCATTTTCATTGGAAATTAACCTTCCTTTGTCAGTTTGAGATGATGTTCATTCGTTTACGCATCCGTTCCATGCCCAAATGGGCATCGACGATTGCGAGCCTGTTACGAATGGCAATCCCTACCTTCGGTAGTTTATTTTATTCAGGAGCTAGTTAGGAGTCATTTGCAATGGCAACACTATATAATAATATGAGTAGACGGGAGAGAGGCCACTGACAGATAGGTAGAATCGATGACATTTTTTTTATGCGATGAGAAAGGAAAAAAAATAAGCGGGAAGTCAGACGATATACTCGTGGGAGAGACGAACGTTTTGCCATGTCAAGAACTGTGCTTTTTGTTTAAGATAAAAAATAATTAAGTGCATAAGATTGACCATAACCAACTCATAAGAAATATCTCTTTTGAGATAAACATGAACATTTTGTTTTTGTGGTGCTAAAAGTCATGTGTCGCGCAAAATGGGATTTTGAACTGCACTTTTTAAATAAGAATAAATTTCACGACAACAACCGAAAATAATATTTATGGTGAACAATTATCTAATTATTAGTGTTGCGTAACAATACCATGAACTTCCCACATTTTATTCATGTGTCAATCTAAACAGAAAAACAAAATAATCAAAATAAAATAAACAATTAAAATATAAAACAGAATCATAAAGATGTTAAAAGGCCATAATTCTGCCAATGACCAGCATGTCTCTGGTGACTAAAGTAAACAAGGAGCAAACTCCAAGAAAGATCATTTAAAGCCGAAGATTCCTCCCCCTTTGAGAAGAAGGCATTTTTCAATACCAAATTTATTTTTGTTAACAATTTATTGATTATACAAGAAAAATTAAATAAAATTATATACTCATTGTTATTGCAATTTCTGTTACCCTTTTCATATATATTTTGCTATTTAAAAAAAAAAAAAAAAATATAATAATAAATGAATAGAATTGTTAAAATTTTGATATATATTTATTATTCATTTTTTTAACCTAGTATTGTTCTACTTTTCATATTCACAAAATTATTATGAATGTATATGGAATTTACAACAAAAAAAAAAGAATACAAAAAAAATCCCTATATTTCATCGAAACTCTACTCTCAATCGTGTATTGCTACCACTTGTTTAATTCTGTTTTGTAAATTATGATAAAGAGATGTTTTTCTCTTATATTGTTTATATATAAAAACCCACTCATCCAGATGCTGGCGCCAACGTCTTTGACCAATGTTAAGAGCGGTGAGTGAACAGTAGCATTAAGAGACCAAACCTTTTTCTTAACAGTTTAAATTCAGGGTTAGAGATACTTCCTAATGATAAATATTAATATCGGCAATCGATAACTTATAATGACTTTTGTTCAATTTCTTTTATTCATTTAATTTTATATAAATGTATGCAATGTTAAAAGGATTTTTACATATTAAAACATTTAAAATTTTTTAATATGTAAAAATCCTTTTAACATTGCATACATTTATATAAAATTAAATGAATAAAAGAAATTGAACAAAAGTCATTATAAGTTATCGATTGCCGATATTAATATTTATCATTAGGAAGTATCTCTAACCCTGAATTTAAACTGTTAAGAAAAAGGTTTGGTCTCTTAATGCTACTGTTCACTCACCGCTCTTAACATTGGTCAAAGACGTTGGCGCCAGCATCTGGATGAGTGGGTTTTTATATATAAACAATATAAGAGAAAAACATCTCTTTATCATAATTTACAAAACAGAATTAAACAAGTGGTAGCAATACACGATTGAGAGTAGAGTTTCGATGAAATATAGGGATTTTTTTTGTATTCTTTTTTTTTTGTTGTAAATTCCATATACATTCATAATAATTTTGTGAATATGAAAAGTAGAACAATACTAGGTTAAAAAAATGAATAATAAATATATATCAAAATTTTAACAATTCTATTCATTTATTATTATATTTTTTTTTTTTTTTTTAAATAGCAAAATATATATGAAAAGGGTAACAGAAATTGCAATAACAATGAGTATATAATTTTATTTAATTTTTCTTGTATAATCAATAAATTGTTAACAAAAATAAATTTGGTATTGAAAAATGCCTTCTTCTCAAAGGGGGAGGAATCTTCGGCTTTAAATGATCTTTCTTGGAGTTTGCTCCTTGTTTACTTTAGTCACCAGAGACATGCTGGTCATTGGCAGAATTATGGCCTTTTAACATCTTTATGATTCTGTTTTATATTTTAATTGTTTATTTTATTTTGATTATTTTGTTTTTCTGTTTAGATTGACACATGAATAAAATGTGGGAAGTTCATGGTATTGTTACGCAACACTAATAATTAGATAATTGTTCACCATAAATATTATTTTCGGTTGTTGTCGTGAAATTTATTCTTATTTAAAAAGTGCAGTTCAAAATCCCATTTTGCGCGACACATGACTTTTAGCACCACAAAAACAAAATGTTCATGTTTATCTCAAAAGAGATATTTCTTATGAGTTGGTTATGGTCAATCTTATGCACTTAATTATTTTTTATCTTAAACAAAAAGCACAGTTCTTGACATGGCAAAACGTTCGTCTCTCCCACGAGTATATCGTCTGACTTCCCGCTTATTTTTTTCCTTTCTCATCGCATAAAAAAAATGTCATCGATTCTACCTATCTGTCAGTGGCCTCTCTCCCGTCTACTCATATTATTATATAGTGTTGCCATTGCAAATGACTCCTAACTAGCTCCTGAATAAAATAAACTACCGAAGGTAGGGATTGCCATTCGTAACACGTGATGTTAATATATGGCCTCAAACACCCATGCAAAAGTTGGTCGATATCGGTCCATAATTATATATAGGCCCCATATAAACCGATCCCCAGATTTGACCTCCGGAGCATCTTGGATGAGCAAAATTCTTCCCATTCGGTTGTAATTTGGTTCGTGATGTTAGTATATGGTATCCAACAACCATGCAGGAATTGGTTCCTATCAGTCCATAATTATATATAGCTCCCATATAAACCGATCGCCTGATTTGACCTCCGGTGCCTTTTGGAGAAGCAAAATACATCCGATCTGGTTGAAATTTGGTACGTGGTGGTAGTATATGATATTTAACTACCATGCCAAAAGTGGACCATATCAGTCCATAATCATTTATAGCCCCCATATAAACCGATCCCGTGATTTGGTTTTGGAGCCTCTTGGAGGAGCAAATTTCATTCGAGTGAGTTGAAATTTGTGGATGACAGTCTTTCGTAGAAGTTTCTACGCAATCCATGGTGGAGGATACATAAGATTCGGCCTGGCCGAACTTACGGCCGTATATACTTGTTTGATTTAATTTATACCACGTATGGAATTACATACAAATTAGAATACGGTGTTAGGAGGTTTTAAGATACCTTACCATCGGCAAGTGTTACCGCTACTTAAGTAATTCGATTGTGGATGGCAGTGTTTAGAAGAAGTTTCTACGCAATCCATGGTGGAGGGTACATAAGCTTCGGCCTGGCCGAACTTACGGCCGTATATACTTGTTTCTTATTTCAAACTATCCAACTGACCCAAATTATTTGAAAAGTTGCCTTCAGAGTAAAATGAGTTACGGTGTTGATTGTTTTTATAACTGAATGGGACGAGAGTCCTGCCAAATTTTGAGTAATTCTTTCTTAATGCTAAACCCTAATTCGAGGCGATAAAAATGTGAATTTATAGTTGGCTTATGCTCACCCACATTTTAGGCACACACATATTTCTAAGAAAAATTAAAAAAAAGTAAATAAATAAAACTAAAACCACAAAACAAAACAGAAAAGCAAACATTTTGGTTAACCATGTAGATCATGTTTAACATTGCTAGACATCGATGGCCTTTATTTCCTTTGGAAATGTTTCATTCGAATATTCAAGAGTCGACGATGGAGGGTTCAAATCAAAACCGCAAATACCATAAAAGAACACTCGAAATGACTTCAAAACTCATTTAACATGCTTTCAATTAACTCTGAAAGCCAAACGTCATCAGTGCCGTATGGCGGCGGCGGCATGCATTTGCTTAATTTGCAATTCAAACATAAATTCGAGTTTCAATTAAACTTTTGCCCAGTACAAACAAGCGACGAGGCCATCCAGCTGAAAAAACACAAAAAAAACTAAATCAATCGCAATAGACATGCTCCATATATGTTATGTACACGCAAAGAAAAAAAACGTTTGGAAAACGTGTACCGAAAACGTTTTTCTTTTGTTAGAGTTTTTTGAATTGCTTCAAAAATTTTAAACTTTTATCACCAAAAAAATTCGTTTGTTTCAAAATTTTTATTTTTTCAATAAAAAAAGTTATTTTTGAAATAACAACACAGTCCATTTCGTTTATACCAAACACTGTTCTTTTCTGACTTTAGGTCTTTAATAAGACACATTTTACAGTTCAAAATTTAATATAGTACAATGTAATGTTGAACATTTTTTCGGAATCTTCCGAATATATCTGGAATATATGTAAAAAAAAAACAAAAGCAAAAAAAAAAACTTTGGCCGAAGCAGGGATCGAACCCACGACCCTTGGCATGAGAGTCGGACGTAGCTACCACTGCTCCACGGTGCCAAACTAAGTGTTTGTTTCTGTTAAATAAACTTTGTTCATTCGTTTCGTGGGCGCCACAAGCTATGCTATATAAATATAACTTATATGGATATTTATCTATTGATGACCATAACAGGTACATAGCTCAGTGGTTAGTGTGTTGGCTTATAATGTGCATGGTCCGCGGTTCGATTCTCCGTCCAGGCGAAAGGTAAAAAAAATTTTACAAATTTATAAAATCGTATAATTTCTTCTACATTATTGGTATTACAGGAAAAGGTGTTAAGAACTAAAAATCCTCGTGGATGTGAGAAAGATGTGAGGTACAATGCAATTAGCAAGAAAATAATGTTTTTTTTGAGCTAGTCTTTATGAAATTGTTTTTACATCCTGGAAAAGAATAAACGTTTATCACAAAAAGTATATACTTTTCTTCCAAATACACTTCCATACAGCGAAAAGCAAATGAGAAACGAACTTTGTTTGTCTAAAATTTCGTTTGGGAGGAAAGAATTATTTTTTTGCGTGTACATGTGAGTGTGTATGGTACCAATGGACAGTCGCCTAAAATAATCTAAAATCCATTTTCAAATTCGAACAATTTTGAGTCTACCCCCAAAAAATATGTAGTAAATTCTCTATAAAAAGTTAACAATTTATAAATCATTTCATAGTTGGACAACTTCATACGATTAGGACTTGGATTCATTGATGTACACACTTACATACATATGCTTTAAAATGTTGACCGAGGCAATGAGGCCTTTTTAGTGGCTATGTTAAATCGCCAGACTAACCTCAGACAGGAATCTGAATGGGAAGAGCCCCATCAAAGAGAGAGTGTAGAAAGCCAACAGATTTGGATACTGTGCAGAAGAGCGGTGGGCTCTAAATGGAGCCTGAATCTAAAACTGGCATTTGGTCCAACGGACATGTAGTGTTGGTATAACTACAGCAATGAAAACCATGTCAACCGGAGCCTTAAAGAAGATACTGGACTTAAGACCTATAGAGGTTCAGATCAAATGCGAAACCGTCATCGCTGCGATTAGATTGAAGATGTTGGGATAAGGACGGAAACACGAAACATGACGAACCATCAAAGGTTAATAGGAGAGACGCTGGGTGTAATGGCAAATGCCGCAACAATCCATAATCGTACACAGAAAAAAATATCACCAAAATATTTCCAATTAAAAAGTTAATTGAAGTTGAAAATTTTTTCAATTAATAAATTAATTGATACAATTAACTTTTTAATCATGATAGAAACATTAAGTTAATTAAGTCAATGATTGAAATTTTTAAAATGTTTAATTAAAAAATTAATTGATACAATTAACTTTTTAATCAAATTCGGAAGACTAATTCAGTTAAAAAAGTGCTGATTTTTTTTTACTTTTTTAATTAATAATGTATTTCAAACAATCATTTGTTAATCCAAATAAAAACTCTAAGCCAATCTAACTAAGCAATTAAAAATAGTTACCTTTTTTAATTAATAAATTAATTGCGTTTTGCAATCAACATCAATTAAATTTTTAATTGAATCAATTAAAAAATTAATTGAATTTTGCTGAAAAAATCAATTAATTTTTTAATCAAGAATTTTTCTATGCCCAATTAAAACTGTGATTGATACTATCATTTTCGGGATTGAAGACATTTCAATTAAAAAATTAATTGGATCAATTAATTTGGTGATTGAATCAGAGAAAAAATTTTTTGTGTGTACCTGAGGTGGCCATACGTGCTGAGTGTGACATTCTAAAGTCAGTAAAATGGTCCTGAGAAAATGGGACCCCAGAACAAATACCAGAGGTATAATCGAATATGGCTGAGATAACGGGACTGGGTGTATATGTGGATGACTCAGACATCGATCTCCTATTCTGATTACCGGACCACAGCACAATCCTGCAGAGATTTAGAGACGATACTGGACTTAAGACCTATAGAGGTTCAGATCAGTAGCGAAGACGCCATGGCTGCGATGAGATTGAAGATGTTGAGAGAATGGACTTAAACACGAAACATTACAAACCATCAAACATCGATGATATATACCTGTGGTGGCCTAGCTGGTGTGGGTGCCATTCAGTCGCCTGTAATAACTGTAATAAGGTCGTGGGAGAATGGGAGGCCAGAACAGATACTAGAAGGAAATAACTGCTACACTGATGTTTCGAAGATGAGTGAGATGACGGGACTGGGTGTATATGCGGAGGATCCAGACACCTAGATCCTATTCCGATTAAGGACCACAGCACAATCGATAATAACACGAGGCCACAAAACGTTAATATTTTTGCAGATTGCCGGAGGGCAATGAAGGCAATAGCAGACAGTACGATTCGATTGCGAACCATATTGGAATGCAAAAACATGATCAACCAATACTCAGAATTCTGCAGGAGCCGCATAATTTGGGTGCCGAGACATGCCGAAATGAGAGGAAACGTAAAGACAAATGAACTGGCGATAAGAGATAGGAAGTGAAGTGAACTTAGAGAAAGCCAAAGCCAATGTAGACAATGCGGCCTGAGTTGGGTAATTGGGTGCGGGATACATATAAAGCGATATGGTCCAATGTAACGGTCGGAAGGATGACAAAAATACTACGGGATTACCCGGACTGCTAGGTTCGAGAACACATCTGCGCCAAATGGGAGTAGCAGAGCATGTTGTATGTAGAGCGTGCTTTGAGAATGATGAAAACACAACCTTTGTCACTGCCCTGACTTTACACAGAGTTAACCAGATAGGTGAAGAGAGGTGATTCAGAACCTGTCCCAGCATGGAAACAGGGACTGGCAACAAATTAGGAAGTTAGAGCCGACTGCAATACTCGTACTCTATATCAACTGACATGAGACAGGGCAACCTGTATAATCTTTTCAACCAAGCCTAACCTAACTAAGTGAGCAAAGGGGAGTCCCCCTACCCATCATGGTTCCGGCCATGTATCCAAAAAATATATTTGCGATTATGGGCCTCATCAGTTTATGGAATTTCAAGCCAATTCCCATTTGGTAAAATGTTCGGGGTTACAATTATCCCACTGAGACTATTGCGACTGTATATCCACCACTTAGACCTTAAGGCCTACAAATCCACTATAGAAACTTTCGGGGCTACAATTTTAACTTAGACTTTGTCACTGATACCTACGGACTCAGTTCTACCGGTGAGACCTACGAACCTGTAAATACACCAATGAGACCTTCAAACCAACAGTTGCGCCACTGAGTCTGTCGGACTTTCATTCCCACCACTAACAACTCCAGGCCTACATTTCTGCTGCTCAGTACTCCGGGTATACAGTTAGCGCACTGAAACTTTCACGCCTATAATTTCAACTGAGAATTTGTTGCCCAAAGTTTCACCACTGAGACCGAAGAACCTAAAGTTTATTCACTGAAAACTACGAACCTTCAATTTTCCCATTAACACTATCGAATATAAAGTGTCGCTACTAAACTATACGAACTGAGAGTTTCGTCACAGAGACTATCAGGCCTACATTTCCACCATTAAAACCTACGGGCCTTCAGTTCCACCACAAAGACCGCCGGGGATACAGTTCCCGCACTGAAATCTTAAGTTCCACCAGTTAGACCTTTGGGACTACAGTTCCCCACTGAAATCCACTGGCCTGCACCACTAAGACCTTCCGGTCTTTACTCTCACTATTGAAACCTTTGTAGAAATCAATGCGTCGTGGTGATTAAAAATTCCAAAAAGCAATCATTTTATTTTTTACAAATTATGAAAATCAATTGTCTTGAGAAAATCGTACATAAGTCTAAGGCTGCTTAGTTAATCCTAAATTTATATAAAGTACAAACATATATCACTTGAAATGAAAAATAATCTAATTTAATTTAAAACAAAAAAAGTAGGATTTGAAATAGTGTCGCCACATCACTCCCCCTCCAGTGACAACGTTAAATTTGAATCCGCACGGTCTTTCCAGACCGTAGTTTTCTCTGGTGCAATTCAGTTGTAGAGGTGGTACTGTCAGCATCATTTTCTGATTGTAGGATTGTAGCTGGCTTTAGCCAATCAACTGATATAGTCTTCTCTTTTCCATTGATATCGACAACGAACGTTTTTTCTGATTTAGAAAGTACTGCAAATGGTCCTTTATAAGGCGGTTGTAGAGATGGACGAACGGAATCATTGCGAACAATAACAAAAGAAGGATTTGAAATAGTGTCACCACACCTTCGAGCCTGCAGTTACTACAGTCATTCTTTGAAGGCTACAGATCCAAAACTGGGAACTTCGCGCCTACATTTCCATTATAGAGACTTTCGGGGCTACAATTCACCCACTGAAGCCCCTGAGAAATTCCGGGCTACAGTCTCACTGGGACCTTCGCTCTATGTCCTATATTATATATAACTATAGGTCGATTGGACCTAGTTAGGCATGGTTATTAACGGTCATATACTAGCACACGGATGAAAAAGACTGTTTTTCATATGTTTGGCTATAAACATTATATGTTTGGAACACAAATTTTTAAACACAATATTTTTGAGTGCAAGCATATAATGTTCATAAACTAGCATAACATGTTTGGGACATATATGTTAATATGTTAGAACATATTATGTTTGGGACATAAAATGTTTGTAAATATAATATGCTTGGATGCAAACATATATTAATTTAGAAATAGCCTATAAACATGTATGTGTTTAGTAGCTTGGAGCGCTATTTAACAGGGAGCGATATTGAATTAAAATTAACATTTTATTTTTCCTTCGGCAATTGATCAGCTACTTCTTTGATCCTAACAAACTGTGTGGTCCGCTGTTCGAATCCCCGTCCGGCAAAAGGTAAAATTAAAATAAAATAAAAATCATAAAATTGAATAATTTCTTCTACAATGTTTGTATTACAGAAAAAGGTGCTAAGAACTAAAAATCTCGTGGAAGTGAGAAAGATGTGGGGGAATATACAATTAGGCAGAAACAAAATTTTGAGCATTCAGGTCGAAAACCTATGTTGTTAGCACCTATATTACCTGTTTATTTTCATAATTCATTATGATTGTAAATATATAAATAAATAAATAAAATTTTGAGCACAATATTGTTTGGGAGAATTTTTTTTTAAGCAAAATGCTTCCAAACATATTATATGTTCACATAATAACATATTGTTTTTTGGAAGACAACATTATTGAATTTGAATGCAAAAATACAAAATGTTTGGAACTTAGACTACCCAAACATATATTGTTTAGACTAATATGCTTTCAAACATATTATATATTGGAAGAGATCAAACATATAAATGTTTGGGCAATACCCAAAAATGTATATGCTTGAAGCAAAATATGTTTGGGAGTATATGTTACAGAAGCGATTTTTTGTGAGCGTGCACAATGTATCAAATTTCAACTGACTCGGATGAAATTTGCTCCTCCAAGAGGCTCCAAAACCAAATCTCAGGATCGGTTTATATGGGGTAGAGGTGTGCGCGTGACACGAAATTCTCGTGACACGCGTGATTCACGCGTGAGTCGTGAATAAAATCCAAAGCAAGTCTCGTGAATGTGCGTGAGTGGGACTAAAATAAATATGTCGTGCGTGAGAAATAGAAACGGTTCGTGAATGTGCGTGAATAAAATTTCTGCAAAATCACGCTCACTAAAAAAAATCAAGATTTAATTCATACTCGTATTTTAACTGAAATTAATTTAACTCTCGAACTATATTCTATTTTTGAAGTTTGTTACCTTGGCAGATTTTTGTTTGGAAAATGTCGTAAGGTTCGTGAATTTGTCGTGAATCACGAGAATTGTCGTGAATCGTGCGTGAACGTGAGTCTTTAAAAGTAGTTCGTGCGTGAGCGTGCGTGAGTACTGGTTTTCATTTCGTGAATGTGCGTGAGTGGGATTGGCTACAACACGTATCGTGCGTGAATAAACATTTTGTTTCGTGAATATGCGTGAGTGTGCGTGAAATTTCAGTCACGCGCACACCTCTAATATGGGGTCTATATATGATTATGGACTGATTGCACCACTTCTGGCATGGTTGTTAAATATCATATACTACCACCACGTACGAAATTTCAACTGAATCAGATGAATTTTGGTCTTCCAAGAGGAACCGGAGGTCAAATCTGGGGATCGGTTTATATGGGAGCTATATATAATTATGGACTGATATGAACCAATTCCTGCATGATTGTTGGATACCATCTACTAACATCACGTGCCAAATTTCAACCGAATCGGATGAATTTTTGCTCTTCCAAGGGGCTCCGGAGGTCAAATTTGGGGATCGGTTTATATGGGGCCTATATATTATTATGGACCGATTTCGACTAATTTTTGCATGGGTGTTTGAAGCCAAATATTAACACCACGTACCAAATTGTAACTGAATCAGATGAATTTTGGTCTTCCAAGAGGCTCCGGAGGTCAAATGTGGTGATCGGTTTATATGGGGGCTATATATAATTATGGACCGATGTGGACCAATTCTTGCATGGCAATTAAAGACCATATACTAACACCACGTACCAAATTTCAGTCGGATCGGATGATGTTTGCTTCTCTTAGAGGATCCGCAAGCCAAATTTGGGGGTCCGTTTATATGGGGGCTATACGTAAAAGTGGACCGATATGGCCCATTTGCAATACCATCCGACCTACATAAATAACAACTACTTGTGCCAAGTTTCAAGTCGATAGCTTGTTTCGTTCGGAAGTTAGCGTGATTTCAACAGACGGACGGACGGATGGACATGCTCAGATCGACTCAGAATTTCACCACGACCCAGAATATATATACTTAATGGGGTCTTAGATAGAGGTGTGCACTAGATAGGGTCACGGCCTAAAGGAAAAAAAAAAGTTGATGCGGTCACCCCCCAGTTTTGTAGCATATTCAAAGACAATTTCAGAACACCAAAACTTTTTTTCCGTGCACCCTACGACCCCCCGAAATACAAATTATTGTGCTATGTCGTCATTTGAAGTTCGATCGAAAAGAAACGCATATCGTTGGTCGTGGTTGATCATGGGCTGTATTTCGTGCATTGGTCATTTTTGAGTCAGACGTCAAATTTGATTTTTAATTTTTTTATTTCGCTTCGTATACCCTATGATGCCCATTTCTGATAACCATTATAAAGATCTTAACAAAATATGAAACTTTTGCTTTTGAAGTATTTACTTATATTCATAAACAAAAAAGTTACAGAGATTTTAAAAAGTCAATAGGTCACCCTACACAACGCTAAATAGATTTTGCTGTGTTGTCATGATGTCCAATCGAAACCACATGCATATCGTTACTCATATCTACGGAATTGATTTATAAGGCATTTAGAACACAAAACCTGTTTACCTGTAAATTTCTAACGGTACCTTTGTATACATACTCGTTGTTTGTCTGCGTTATGCAAAGTGCATGTGTTTTTGCTACAACAATTTGAGAGCCTACTGTTTTCATCACGTTTATTTATAAGGTTTATTAATAATTTTCTAATTGATGTATTTCCGACAGTTGGAATTTTCGTAATTTTCCACAATTCTGTTACCACTTTTATTGCAACCTTTATATAACATGTAAGCTTTTTATTTTTTTTTAACACTTGCGGTGCCCGCTTTCTTTAAATATAAAAGGAATTGAATAACTTGATGATTTGTTGGTAATTTAGTTTTGTCGATATCCCGAGCTTCGAATTTCATTTTGTTTTCACTTTTTTCAAATACTATCAACAGCCTTCTCTCACAAAAATATGGACAGACATAAAAAATCATGTAGCGAAAGTGATTGATAGAATTTTAAAACAGTAGGCTCTCAAGTTGTTCTAGCAAAAACACATGCACTTTGCATAACGCAGAAAATGCCGTAGTGCAAACAACGAGTTACTTACTCGTTGTTTGCACTACGGCAAAGGTACCGTTAGAAATTTACAGACAAACAGGTTTTGTGTTCTAAATGCCTTATAAATCAATTCCGTAGATATGAATAACGATGTGCATGTGGTTTTGATCGGACATCACGACAACACAGCAAAAACTATTTAGTGTTGTGTAGGGTGACCTATTGAATTTTTAAAATCTCTGTAACTTTTTTGTTTATGAATATAAGTAAATACTTCAAAAGCAAAAGTTTCATATTTTGTTAAGATCTTTATAATGGTTATTAGAAATAGGCGTCATAGGGGTATACGAAGCGAAATAAAAAATTAAAAATCAAATTTGACGTTGGAGTCAAAAACGACCAATGCACGAAATATAGCCCCTGATCAACCACGAACAACGATATGCGTTTCTTTTCGATCGGACTTCAAATGACGACACAGCACAATAAATTGTATTTCGGGGGGTCGTAGGGTGCACGGAAAAAAAGTTTTGGTGTTCTGAAATTGTCTTCGAATATGCTACAAAATTGGGGGGTGACCGCATCAATTTTTTTTTCGTGACTCTATCTAGTGTGCACTAGATAGGGTCACGCCCTAAAGGGAAAAAAAGTTGATGCGGTCACCCCCCAGTTTTGTAGCATATTCAAAGACAATTTCAGAACACCAAAACTTTTTTTCCGTGCACCCTACGACCCCCCGAAATACAACTTATTGTGCTATGTCGTCTTTTGAAGTTCGATCGAAAAGAAACGCATATCGTTGTTCGTGGTTGATCAGGGGCTATATTTCGTGCATTGGTCGTTTTTGACTCCAACGTCAAATTTGATTTTTAATTTTTTTATTTCGCTTCGTATAACCCTATAACGCCTATTTCTAATAACCATTATAAAGATCTTAACAAAATATGAAACTTTTGCTTTTGAAGTATTTACTTATATTCATAAACAAAAAAGTTACAGAGATTTTAAAAAGTCAATAGGTCACCCTACACACCACCAAATAGTTTTTGCTGTGTTGTCATGGTGTCCGATCGAAACCACATGCACATCGTTATTCATATCTACAAAATTGATTTGTAAGGCATTTAGAACACAAAACCTGTTTGTCTGTAAATTTCTAACGGTACCTTTGCCGTAGTGCAAACAACGAGTATGTAACTCGTTGTTTGCACTACGGCATTTTCTGCGTTATGCAAAGTGCATGTGTTTTTGCTAGAACAATTTGAGAGCCTACTGTTTTAAAATTCTAACAATCACTTTCGCTACATGATTTTTTAAAGGCAGAAATGCAGTCAATGTGTAAGCAGCATAACGATCATGACAGCAAAAACTATTTGGTGGTGTGTAGGGTGACCTATTGACTTTTTAAAATCTCTGTAACTTTTTTGTTTATGAATATAAGTAAATACTTCAAAAGCAAAAGTTTCATATTTTGTTAAGATCTTTATAATGGTTCTCAGAAATGGGCATCATAGGGTATACGAAGCGAAATAAAAAAATTAAAAATCAAATTTGACGTCTGACTCAAAAATGACCAATGCACGAAATACAGCCCATGATCAACCACGACCAACGATATGCGTTTCTTTTCGATCGAACTTCAAATGACGACATAGCACAATAATTTGTATTTCGGGGGGTCGTAGGGTGCACGGAAAAAAAGTTTTGGTGTTCTGAAATTGTCTTCGAATATGCTACAAAACTGGGGGTGACCGCATCAACTTTTTTTCGTGACCCTATCTAGTATACACGTGACACTAAATTGTCGTGACTCACGAAAATTTTCGTGATTCGTGCGTGAGTCACGCTCATGACAACAGCGTGAGTATGCGTGAGTGTGCTTAGGTGTGCGTGAGTGTGCGTGAGCGTGATTAACAAACCAAAATGTCGTGCGTGAGCGTGAGTCACGAAAATAATATCTTCGTGAGTGTGCGTGAGTAACGAATTACGAATTATGATTTTTCAGTCGTGAGTAGGCGTGAGCGTGAGTAAACTATTACTCACGTGCACACCTTTAGTCTTAGAGCAATATTTCGATGTGTTACAAACGGAATGACAAAGGTAATATACCCCCACATCCTATGGTGGAGGATATAAAAAAATTTCGCTATAACCAAGTTAGTGACACCTGGGATGTTAAGAGTTCAATAACACTCTCGATTTTAATAATGCTCATGTTTTCAGACACTTCGGTAAGGTAAATTAATCATAAAATTATTCGTGAGTCACGGTATTTTTCGTGAGTCCCGGTATTTTTCGTGAGTCCCGGTATTTTTCGTGAGTCACGACGTTTTCGTGCGTGAGTACAAATTTTCTTTTCGTGAGTGTGCGTGAGCGTGAGTCCTACCAAAAATATCGTGCGTGAGTATGATTTTTCAGTCGTGAGTGTGCGTGAGCGTGAGTAAACTATTACTCACGTGCACACCTCTAGTCTTAGAGCAATATTTCGATGTGTTACAAACGGAATGACAAAGGTAATATACCCCCCCCCATCCTATGGTGGAGGGTATAAAAAAATTCCCTACTTAAATTAGCCCTAAAAGCTAATTCCAAAAATACTGCTTCCAACAAATGACCTCCCTATATGATTTCTGAAACTTTTCAAATACAATTTGAAGAGGTAAAATTTTTGAGAGAAAGGTCGGTATTTACAAAATTTTAGGTTTTTTTTTGGGAGGCTGGCTACATTTCACTAGGGGGATAGCATATTTTCACCAACTCTCTTCTTTATTGAATTTCGTTCCCAAATGAAGGAGAGAAAATTCCACGAATTTTTCTATAAACTTCATCTCTTATTTAGTGCCATTATCTCTCCATTATTATTCAATGTCATTGCAAAAGCAACCTGCCACTCTAGCACATCAAAGTGGCAAACTCAGGTGACAGCCTAAAGACATTGTTGGCAAACTTAAGTATCAGTCAAAGCAAGTCGTGTTAAATAACACTTTTCCTTCCATTTGTGGCTGGTGGCAGTGAAGGTGACAATGGCATCACTCGAATCGATAGAGACACCCCATCAACTCCCGCCTGATTTAATATACAGGAAATTTTGTTGAAGCCATTTAGAACCGAACCAAAAGGTGGCTATCAAAATTCCCCATAATAATGATAAAGACACTGAAGAGATGATGCTGATGACATTTATGGTGCTTGGTGATGATGATCATCAATATCTTGGTCACTCGAACTTTTCAATGGCTATCAAGGAGATGAGATTTCTCAGACAGACGTTGCGAAAATCATTAATGACAAATTCAATTACCCCAGCGACATTTAAAAGTGCTTCTAACAAAAATTGACAGTTATTTAGTTAGTTAAGATGCTCAAATTCCAATGTCAGGCTATGGGAGAAATTGTGAGGAATTTCAAAGGATACACTCATCGAAAAAACACAGTTAATATAAGCAAAAAGATATATATTTATTTTTTTAATTCAATCACAAAATTAACTGATCCAATTGACTTTTGTTGATTATGGAACTATAGCCTCCAGGGTCTCAGTGTTGGAACAGAAGGTTCAAAGGTCTCAGCCACAGTACTGTGGGACCGATGGTCTGTGATGGCATTGTAGGCCGAAGATCTCATTGGTGAAACTATGACTAGAAAGTTCTCAGTGAGGGCACCGTAAGCCCAAACGACTCATTTGTGAAACTGTAGGCTCCATGGCTTCTGTGGTGGAACTGTAACGTTTATGGTCTTATTGCTGCAATTATGGGCCCAAAGATCTCAGTGAACGAAATATATGTCCAAAGATCCCAGTCGTCGTATTGTGGAGCCGGAGCTCTGTGATGATAAAATGGACCAGAAGGTCTCAGTGGTGGCATTGTAGGCCCGAAGATCTCATAGATGGAACTATGGCTCTATAGTTCTCAGTGAGGGTACAGAAGCTCAAATGTCTCATTTGTGTCTCTGTGGTAGAACTGTAATGTCCAAGATCTCATTGGTAAAATTACAGCCCCAAAGGTCGCAGCGAACGGTACCATTGATGGAACTATGACTTCAAAGTTCTCAGTGAGGGAACACTAAGCCCAAAAGACCCATTTGTGAAACTTAAAGCACCATGGTATCTACGATGGAACTGTACCGCCCATGGTCTCATTGTAAGATTATAGGTCCAAAGGTCTCAGCGTACGGCCGTAGGTCTGTGATGTTACTATAGACCTGAAGCTCTCAATGGTGGACCAGTAAGCCAGAAGATCTAAGTGATGACATTGTCTCAGTGGTGGAACTGTAAGCCCGAAGATCTCAGTAGTAAAACTGGAGGTCCAAAGTCACAAATGGTAAAGCCATAGGCACGAATGACTCAATTGTGGGAATGTGCATTATCTCTATGATCGAAATGTATGCCTGCAGGTCTCAATGATGGGAATGCAGAGGCTACCTATAGGATATCTCTCTTACGTATTGGGAATTTGTACCCGGCTGTGGGTTATGGTTCATCGCATACACCCAGAGAAGGAATATGATCAACCCAAACATGTTTTAAGAGCAAAATGTTATTTTTGGAGGGTGAACATGGAATATGTTAGTCGCAACCATGCTATTTTCTCGGAAATTATGTGTCTGATTTCGGCAACCATGTATATGTTTGCCGAGAAAGTTACATTTTTGCGAGAAAAATGTTCCATGTTCACCGTCCAAATACAACATTTTGCTCTTAAAACATATTTGGGGTGATCATATTCCTTCTCTGCGTGTATCATTGAAAGTTTGCTTCCCCTATGCAATGTGTCTCTTCATTAGGAATTTATGATTTCTCGCCCACCTTTCAGTGTCCTGGTCTAGAAGTTTGCTTTCTGTACAAAGTCGGCAATGCATCTTTTAGCTAGTTCCTGACAAATCGAAAACTCCATCCGAATCCTAAAAAAATGTTTCTCATATCTCCTAAACTAAGCGCTCCCCCGAAATTATGGAATTTCCATCCAAATCCAAACAAACAATCCAAAATTTTATATGAAAAACTTCTTTTGCTCATTTTTCCTAAAATGAACGTCCAAGAGAAAAAGGAGATCAATTCGTGATCAATCCCACACATTCGAAAAGTCCATCCAAATCCCTATAAAAAAACTCCTCATAATCCTCATATCTTCTAAACTGAGCGTCGTAGAGCGAAACGGAATTTAGTTCTTGATCACCACAAAATGGAATTTTCGATCTAACTTCGTTTTCGCTCTACGACGCACAGTGGTTGCAAATCGTGTTTTTTGGAAACAATTCTGCAACTTTGAACGGATAAAGATATCAAGATAATTCTCTTCTTTGTATGAAAGCTTAGGTGTTTTCCTCTAAGTTTGGAAATTTTGTGGATCCCTAGTTGGTCCACGGGCTTACCTGTAGGCGTTGAAAGTTGGTCCCCTCGGGGTATCAAATTTTGCTTTAGCTGTCAACTCCGCATTTTGATCAGATTTCAATGATTTTTTCTTTGCTGGATAGAGCTAGTAAAGCTCTATAAAAAAGTTCGCGTACGTGTGATTATCTTTTACTCTTCGTAAGATTATATTTTACTGTTCGCAAGATGTGGGCCCCCACAATTTATTTATTTGCAAAATATTGGCACAGTGGGGTCAGTATTTTGAACCTAGAAGATCCGATTTTGAGAATAATTTTTCGTCTTAACTACATTCCCTATAAAATTCTACGAATTTTAGAAGAAAAAAAATGTGTACATATGTGCTTTAGATTGAAAGAGCATTATTTCAATGCAATTGAAAAGAAGAAAAAATACGAAAATTTGAAGTTTATGGGGCACGGAACAATTTTTTTCAAAAACTCTGATTTTTTGGGAATTAAAAATATGAATTGAAACCTTAATAACTTTTGAACTAATTGTGTTATCATTATGATTTTTATTGATTTTTGGAGGAAAAATTCCCAATAAACACAAACGTTTGAAAAATGCTAAATTTCAACAATTATTCAAACATTTTTTCAAAGGATTAGGGTAATATTCAAGTTGAGAAATTGTTGAGAAAATCGCGTTCTCAACAAAAAACAGACATTACCCTCAACAGTGAAATTCAACACATTAGCAATAATATCTCAAGTGTTATCCTCAAATTGAAATGCATCGCTACTCAATAACTTGTCAAACAATTTTCGATGCGAGTCAAATTCAAAATGAATATCGTTGCAAATACTTTTCAACCTAAATTTGTATGAATGAAATGCATCGCTACTCAATAACTTGTCAAACAATTTTCGATGCGAGTCAAATTCAAAATGAACATCGTTGCAAATACTTTTCAACCTAAATTTGTATGAATGATATCCCCACTTCAAATTGAAAGTCAAAGCCAAAATTCTATGAATGTTGTTAATTTATTCATTTTCATCAAAATAAAATATATAATAATACACTACACTACATAATATACTACAATACCAATTGATAAATAATAATCTTATTAAACATATCAACAAATAAGAACAAAAAAAAACAACAAAACTTTAAATATCTTAAACATTATTAGTAAAGACTTTTGCATTGATAATTCGATTTCCTTCCTGTTGGTGTCATAAAACCGCATTAAAATTTATTAACATGCGGGCAATTCGAAATTAGGAACGTACTGGACCGCGTGTTAGAATTGATTTCCAGCAGAAGGAATTCACAAAATATCCATTTTAAACTGATAATAGCATATGAATTAAACTGACGACGTGATGCACATTTTCATCCAGAAGTTGTTGATTTCAACAATTTGTTGTTTTTAACAATTCTAATTGGTTGCAATTTGTAATGTTTCTGGAAACTTTTTCTTGTCGATAAGCCACTCATTTTTCATTGGTCAGCTTCTTAATGTTTGCAAGAATGTAGCATCCAAAGATTTTAGTTTCCTGCAAAGAGATTTAAATTTAGTGACTTCTCTAAAGTGTTGATTTAATTTTTCATATTGACGTACCAATTATTATAAATTATTGGAAGCAGTTCAAGTTAATTGTCCACCATTTTTTCATCGGTCTGCTTTTTAATGTTTTCAAGAACGTAGAATCCATAATTTTAGTTTTCTGCAAAGAGATATATATTTAGTGGCTTCCTTAAAGTTTTATTTCATTTTTTATTTTCCCTTACCTATTTTTATAAACTATTTGTCTACAATTTTCCATTTTTTTTATTTCTTGCAATTGACCACGAACTTCGTTGCACAAATAAGTATTGAAAACCACATGGTTTTTTCGTTGTATTTTAGGGTAGTGTTTTGTCAAAGTTTTCTCATATTATCTTCAACAACTTTTCAAAGATTTCGTCAACATTTTGGCAAATTGGAAGTAATTCGCAAACAATTTGAAGATGTATTGAAGATGAGCTATTTCAAGTCAAGTTGAATTTATTTTGAAAATTATATTTACCCTCAAACTGAAAAGTTGTTGCATTTGAAAAACGCTCATCTTGTGTTTATTGGTTTGTTTTAAGAAATTTTGCTGAATACACCATTCCCAAAATTGGTATCAAAAATCCCCAAAGTTGGGACCTATGTTGAAAAAACCTTATTTTTTACTGGTAGGATGTTGAAACCTTTTACAGTTAGTTAGTGGAACATGTTAAGATTATCCCACCTCAGTAATGCTGGTGACATTTCTGAGGGTTTCCAAGCTTCTCAGGTTAGGTTAGGTTAAAGTGGCAGCCCGATTAAGATTCAGGCTCACTTAGACTATTCAGTCCATTGTGATACCACATTAACTAAAAGTACCTATTACATATGGGCACTTCTAGTTTTAACCGCTGAACCTTCTTGATTATTTTTCTTTGTTGAACCAACCAGATTGTTCCAAAAACAGTAGCAGACTGCTTAAGTTAACGTTTTCCAGATCCGCCAGTAATCTGAAGCTATATGCTCCTAAAAGTTGCTTGCGCTTTACACAAAATGCAGGACACTCACACAAGAGGTGTTTAATTGATTCTTTTTCCTCCGCATCATGACAGCTCATACAATAGTCATTATACTTCGCGCCAATAGTTTTTGCAAAATCGCCTATCAGGCAGCGACCCGTTATAGCAGATATCAGGAGTGATATCTGACGTCTCGAGAACATTAGCATATCTAGTGTGCGGTTTAAGTTGAAATGGGGCCATATTTGCTTGGTGTCGTTACAACCCTTGCAATTCTCCCATCGAACATTTGCCATCATAACAGCCTTCTCACGCAGCATGAGCTTGCAGGTAGCTAGGGGCATACCAACAAATTCTAGTTCCCCTGGAATATGTAAGGTAGTCCCTAGCCTTGCCAACTCATCCGCTTCGCAGTTCCCCGGTATGTTCCTATGGCCAGGCACCCATATTAGGTGAATATTGTACTGCTCAGCCATCTCATTGAGAGATTTGCGGCAGTCGATGGCCGTTTTCGAGTTGAGGAACACAGAGTCCAAGGATTTTATTGCAGGTTGACTGTCTGAGTATATATTAATGCCCACATTTTTTGGAACATTACTTCTCAGCCAATTCGCCACCTCTCTTATTGCTAATATTTCAGCCTGAAAAACACTACAGTGATTAGGTAATCTTTTCGCTATTCGAAGTTCCAGATCATTAGAATATACTCCGAACCCCACTTGTCCATCCAATTTGGAGCCATCAGTGTAGAAATCTATATATTCTTTATTCCCCGGGGTCTGTGTGCACCACGCCTCACTGTTGGGGATTAGAGTCTCAAACTTTTTGTCGAAAAGTGGACTCGCCAAAGTGTAATCCACTACGTTAGGCACATCTGGCATTGTTTTGAGGACAGAACTGTGACCGTAACCTTTTTCCGACCACAGCGATAGTTCGCGCAACCGCACAGCCGTTGTTGCAGCTGACTGTTTGGCCAAAATGTCTAAAGGCAATAGATGCAGCACGACATTAAGGGAATTTGTTCCTGTCTTGCTGAATGCGCCTGAAATACACAAACACGCCATACGCTGAACTTTATCTAAACAAGTCGGTTTCTGAAGTGCCGGCCACCAGACTACAACACCATATAGCATTATAGGTCTAACCACTGCCGTGTATAGCCAATGCACAATTTTTGGTTTCAGTCCCCACTTTTTTCCTATTGCCTTTTTGCACGAGTACAAAGCTACAGTTGCCTTTCTCGCCCTTTCTTCAATACTAAGCTTAAAGTTCAGCTTCCTGTCCAAAATAACGCCAAGGTATTTTGCACATTCACCAAAGGGAATTTCAATACCCCCTAAGGAAATAGGCCTAACCGTGGGAGTTTTGCGATCGTTGCAGTACATGACTAATTCTGTCTTTGCAGGATTTACCCCAAGACCATTGTCTTTCGCCCATTTCTCAGTCATCCGGAGGGCCCTCTGAATAATATCTCTGATTGTGGATGGGAATTTTCCCCTGACTGCCAGAGCCACATCATCTGCGTATGCCACCACTTTTATCCTTTCTTTTTCTAGAGTAACCAGAAGGCTATTTATAGCAACATTCCAAAGAAGAGGTGATAGGACTCCTCCTTGGGGAGTGCCTCTGTTCACATACCTTTGTATGTTTGCTTGTCCTAGTGTGGCTGAAATACGTCTCTTCATTAGCAGTTCGTCTAACAGCCTGAGTATACATGGATCAACATTCAGAGTTATCAGTCCATTTAATATCGAGCTCGGATGGACATTATTGAACGCCCCTTCGATGTCTAGAAACGCCACGATTGTGTATTCTTTGACAGATAGTGAGCTTTCAATAAAGCTGACTAGTTCATGTAGTGCGGTCTCAGTAGACCTGCCCTTCGAGTATGCATGCTGTCGTTTCGAGAACAAACTTGAATCGATGCTAGTTCTAAGATAAATATCTATCATCCTCTCCAGAGTCTTAAGTAGGAATGAGGATAAGCTGATTGGTCGGAAATCCTTCGCCCTCGAGTGAGAGGCTTTTCCCGCTTTAGGTATGAAAACGACTTTTGTTTCCCTCCACTTTCCTGGGATATATGATAAGTTGATACATCCTTTATATATCACCGACAACCAGGGGATAATTTTGTCAGTTACAGCTTGTAACTCCGCCGGAGTAATTCCATCAGGTCCAGGGGATTTGAATGGTCCAAAGCTATTTAGCGCCCATCTTATTCTAGTTTCCGATACAATTTCCTCGACAGGAAACGACCGCTGAGCAACTGTGGCACCGCCAGTACATGGTTCAACCGTCTGATTTCCAGGAAAATGTGTGTCCAATAGTACCTCCAGCGTCTCCTTACTGGACGTTGTCCAATTGCCCTCCGATGTTTTAATGAAACCTGGAGCGGAGTTGGTGGATGCTAGAACCTTCCGTAGTCTGGAAGCCTCGGACGTATTCTCAATACTGCTGCAGTAAGCATTCCAAGAGTTATGCTGAGCCTTTCTCAGTTCTCGCTTGTATCCTCTCAGATTCTTCTTGTAAGCGTCCCAGTCCTCAGGGGCTCTGGTGGACTTTGCCTTGTTAAAGAGCTTCCTGCAGGATTTCCTCATATTACTTAATTCCGTAGACCACCATGGTGCTTCTCTAAGTGGTTTCACTGCAATGTGGAACGCCGTTGGGACTCGGCTAACACGGAATCGGTCAGCACTCAGTGATAAGAGAGAAGTTTACCAATGTGGTATCACAATGGACTGAATAGTCTAAGTGAGCCTGATACATCGGGCTGCCACCTAACCTAACCTAGTTAGTGGACACATAGGGCTTTTTGGAAAACAGATCGGCTTAGCAATCAGTGCTTTGCCAAATAAGAATTTTAGAAAACAACATTTTTATACCCTGCGCCACACTGTGGAACAGGGTATTATAAGTTAGTGCATATGTTTGTAACACCCAGAAGGAGACGAGATAGACGCATGGTGTCTTTGGCAATAATGCTCGGGGTGGTTCCCTGAGTCGATATAACCATGTCCGTCTGTCCGTCCGTCTGTCTGTGAACACATTTTTGTGATCAAAGTCTAGGTAGCAGTTTAAGTCCAATCGACTTCAAATTTGGCACATGTTCCTTTTTTGGGTCAGAATAGAACCCTATTGATTTTGGAAGAAATCGGTTCAGATTTAGATATAGCACCCATATATATCTTTCGCCCGATATGCACTTATATGGATCCAGAAGCCAGAGTTTTATCCCGATTTGCTTGAAATTTTGCACGAGGAGTACAATTGGTAGTATAGTCGAGTGTGCAAAATTTGATTGAAATCGGTTCAGGTTTAGATATAGCTCCCATACATATCTTTTGCCCGATATGGACTTATATGGCCCCAGAAGCCAGAGTTTAGGCCCAATTTGGTTGAAATTTTGCACGAGGAGTACAATTGGTAGTATAGTCGAGTGTGCTCAATTTTATTGAAATCGGTTCAGATTTAGATATAGTTCCCATATATATCATTCGCCCGATATTGACTAATATGGTCCAAGAAGCCAGAGTTTTGGCCCAATTTGGTTGAAATTTTGCACTAGGAGTACAAATAGTAGTGTAGTCAAGTGTGCCAAATTTGATTGAAATCGGTTCAGATTTAGATATAGCTCCCATATATAGCTTTCCCCCGATTTACACTCATATGACCACAGAGGCCAATTTTTTACTGCGATTTATTTGAAATTTTGCACTGGGAGTATAATAAGCATTGTTGCTATGCGTGCCAAATTTGGTTGAAATCGGTTCAGATTTAGGTATATCTCCCATATATATGTTTTTCTGATTTCGACAAAAATGGTCAAAATACGAACATTTCCCTTTTAAAATCGCCTCTACTTAGTCAAAAAGTTGTAAAAATTACTCTAATTTTCCTCTACTTCTAATACATATATATCGAGCGATAAATCGTAAATAAAAGTTTGTGAAGTTTCCTTAAAATTGCTTCATATTTAAATCTTTCCCATATTTATACCCTTCACCACTACTGTGGTACAGGGTATAATAAGTTTGTGCATTTGTATGTAACGTCAAGAAGGAGTAATCATAGACCAACCTTTTAGTATACGGATCGGCTTAGAATTAAATTCTGAGTCGATTTAGCGGTGTCCGTCTGTCTGTCTGTGTATGTATTTTTGTGTGCAAAGTACAGCTCGCAGTTTTAGTCCGATTGTCCTAAAATTTGGTATAGGGTCCTGTTTCGGCTCAAAGACGATCCCTATTGATTTTGGAAAAAATCGGTTCAGATTTAGATATAGCTGCCATATATATTTTTCACCTATCTGGTCATAATTGGCGTGTATATTTATTTATTTTTATTTATTTATTTATTTATTTGATAAACCAGCACAACAAGATTTATATCTTATAAGTGACAGTGCTAGTTTCAAGTTGTGATACAGAAAGTAATTTTGTGATAAGACAACGTAAAATAATGTTAAATTAACAAAAGTAAATATATATATATATATATATATATAAAAACAAGTATAACAAGTATATACAGCAGTAAGTTCGGCCGGGCCGAATCTTAAATTCCCACCACCATGAACCAAATATTAGGGTTTCCTTTGAAATTTCAGGAGGGCTTGAGGACACTTCCGGAAGATAAATTTAAAGATTTCACCTATGAGGACTATATTAGATTCTGGATTTATAAGAACCATTTTTGTTTGAGTTTTAGAGGAATCATTAAAATAACGTCTTGATTTGAAATCTTAAATGTGTAGAAGTAAAATCTGGAAATTTTACATTGAGTTTCAAGCAATTTTCATGATCAGTTGGCCTTCTACACCCCAAGAAGTGTAGTCGATCTATATGGAGGCAGTACCAAATGGACCGATAAAAACTTAATCCGATACACGTTTTTGTGAGCCTCAAATACCAGAATATGTAGAATTTTAGGCAAATCAGATAAAAACTACGGTTTCTAGAAACCCAAGGAGTTAAATCTGGAAATCGCTCTTATGGGGGCTATACTAAAATATGGACCAATACTCACCGTTTTCGGAACACCTCTTTATGGCCCGAAAATACCTCTAGATTTCCAATTTCAGGCAAATTGGATAAAAACTTTGGATTCTAGAAGCCCAAGAAGTAAAATCGGGAAATCGGTCTATATGGGGGCTATACCAAAATATGGACCGATACTCACCATTTTCGGCACACCTATTTATGGTCCTAAAATACATCTAGATTTCAAATTTCAGGCAAATTGGATATAAACTACGGTTTCTATAAACCCAAGACCCCAAATCGGGGGGTCGGTTTATATGGGCACCATACCAAAACGTGGACCGAGGCTCACCATTTTTGGCACACCTCTTTACGGTTCTAAAGTACCTTTTGATTTCCAAATTCAGATAAATTGGATAAAAACTGCGGTTTCTATAAGCCCAAGAAGTAAAATCGGGAGATCGGTCCATATGGGGGCTATACCAAAATATGGACCGATACTCACCATTTTTGGCACACGTATTAGTGGTTCTACAATACCTCTAGATTTCCAATTTCAGATAAATTGAATAAAAACTGCGGTTTCTATAAGCCCAAGAAGTAAAATCGGGAGATCGGTCTATATGGGGGCTATACCGAAACATGGATCGATACGCACCATTTTTGGCACACCTCTTTATGGTCATAAAATACCTCTAGATTTCAAATTTCACGCAAATTGGATAAAAACTGCAGTTTCTATAAGCGCAAGAAATAAAATCGGGAGATCGGTCTATATGGGGGCTATACCAAAATATGGATCGATACTCACAATTTTTGGCACACGTATTTGTGGTCCTACAATACCTCTAGATTTCCATACCGGGCAATATTGTTATAAGCAACATTTAATTTTGAGAAGTCTCTGCTGTCACAGTTACCAAATATTTCACATCCGTATAGCATGGTTGGTATTAAGTAAGTCTTTGCTAGCAGGAGTCGGATGTGTTGAGGTGTAGAAGATTGGACAGCCCACAGGTTTCTTAACATACCATATACTCGTCCAACAACACTCGATATATGGTTCGACCATGACAAAGTGGAATTGAAAGTCACTCCCAGATTAGTGGATGTATGTACTCGGGGAATAATCGAACCATTGATTTGCAAGGTATGAAGAAAAGTTTCTTCTGAGATATGCCTTCTCGAGATTACAAGAAACTTAGATTTCAATGGGTTCAGAATCAGTCCATTTTTACACGCCCAGTTATAAACATTAATTAAATAAGTGTTAATATTTTCTATACATAGGTTTAGGTTTGCAGGTTCAGTACTGACGTACAGTTGAACATCATCTGCATACATTTGAGTTTTACAACTAAACAATACATCAGGGAGATCATTAATGTACATCGTGAACAACAAGGGGCCCAGAATAGATCCCTGTGGTACACCTCTCGAGGTTTCGATTACATTCGAGTGCTTATCATTAAGAATAATCATCTGTGAACGAGAGTTTAGGTAAGGTGTAACTAATTTGCAAGCATCATCAGAAAAATAAAACAGTTTCTTCAGTTTTGTTGCCAGTATTTTATGGTCCACAGTATTGAATGCTTTACTATGATCTAATAGTACAAGTATAGATATCATGCCTTCATCAAGTTTTATACGCATGTCCTCAGATACTTCCAATAACGTCGAAATGCAGCTTCGTTTTTTTTTTCTAAAACCGGATTGTTTATCCGTGATGAGATTACAGCGATCCAAATATGCTGTTACTTGTTGGTTCATTAAGTATTCTAACATCTTGGATAAGTATGGCAGAATCGCAATTGGACGTAATTCGTTGTTGGATTTGGGAATTGGGATAATGTTTGCTAATTTCCATTCATGAGGAAAAACTGATTTCATGAGACAGGTATTAAACAAGTGTGTAACGTAAGGCAAGAAGGTGGGAAGAATAATTTTTATAAAGGTGGGGTGTAACCCGTCAACACCTACAGCATTTGATTTTATTTGTGATGAGCTATTCAAAACCTCCAAGTTATTTACACATCTAAATGAAAAACAAGATTCCATTTGAACAATTTGTATATCGGCGTATACATTTTCAAGAAGTTGTCCGGTATTAATTTTGGCGAATTCCTCATTTAATTTGTTAATATCAATGTCAGATTTAATTTGGGAATCTTGTTCACCGATGCCAATACGACGAATCTCTTTCCATTTTGATTTAGTATCGAGCGCATTCTTAAACTTTTGACCGTAGAATGAAGTTTTAGCGGCACATATTGCTCTCACTACATCTTTTCTTGCATTCTTGTAAATATCATGCAAGTCTGGTGTTTTGAAAGATTTCCATCTTTTATAAGCAGTATCTCTTGTGATAATCAGTCTCTTAATTCGATGGCTGAACCATGGTTGATTAGATTTGTTAGTGGTTTTGATCTTCTGTGGCACACAGTCATCAAAAATATTGTATAAATTATCTTGCAAGAATGATATCAACCGATCTTCCTCAAATTCCGTACATCCGAATATTTTATGAGTCTCGAAAAACTTGCAAAATATCAGCCAAATCGGTTCAGATTTAGATATAGCTTTCGCCCAATTTACACTCATTTGCCCACAGAGGCCAATTTTTTGCTCCGATTTTTTTGAAATTTTGCACAGGGAGTAGAATTAGCATTTTAGCTATGCGTGCCAAATTTGGTTGAAATGGATTCAGATTTAGATATAGCTCCCATATATATGTTTTTCTCCTTTCGACAAAAATGTCAAAATACCAAAATTTTCCTTGTAAAATCCCACTGCTTAGTCCAAAAATTGTAATTTTCCTAAACTTCTAATACATATATATCGAGTGATAAATCATAAATAAACTTTTGCGAAGTTTCCTTAAAATTGCTTCAGATTTAAATGTTTCCCAAATTTTTATTATACCCTGCTCCAGACTGTGGAACAGGGTATTATAAGTTAGTGCATATGTTTGCAACACCCAGAAGGAGACGAGATAGACGCATGGTGTCTTTGGGAAAAAAGCTCAGGGTGGGCTCCTGAGTCGATATAGCGATGTTCGTCTGTCCGTGAACACATTTTTGTAATCAAAGTCTAGGTCGCAATTTTAGTCCAATCGACTTCAAATTTGGCACAAGTATGTGTTTTGGCTCAGAATAGATCCATATTGTTTTTGGAAGAAATCGGTTCAGATTTAGATATAGCTCCCATATATATATTTCGCCCGATATGGACTTATATGGCCCCGGAAGCCAGAGTTTTACCCTAATTAGCTTAAAATTTTGCACAAGAAGAACAATAAGTACTGTCGTCAAGTGTGCCAAATTTTATTGAAATCGGTTCAGATTTAGATATAGCTCCCATATATATCTTTCGCCCGATTTACACTCATATGACCACAGAGGCAAATTGTTTGCTCCGATTTAGTTGAAATTTTGCACAGGGAGTAGAATTAGCATTGTAGCTATGCGTGCCAAATTTGGTTGAAATCGGTTCAGACTTAGATATAGCTCCAATATATAGCTTTCGGCCGATTTACACTCATATGAACACAGAGGCCAATTTTTAGCTCTGATTTAGTTGAAATTTTGCACAGGGAGTAGAATTAGCATTGTAGCTATGTGTGCCAAATTTGGTTGAAAGCGGTTCAGATTTAGATATAGCTCCCATATATAGCTTTCGCCCGATTTACACTCATATGACCACAGAGGCCAATTTTTAACTCCGATTTAGTTGAAATTTTGCACAGGGAGTAGAATTAGCATTGTTGCTATGCGTGCCAAGTTTGGTTGAAATCGGTTCAGATTTAGATATAGCTCCCATATATATGTTTTTCTGATTTCGACAAAAATGGTCAAAATACCAAAATTTTCCTTGTAAAATCGCCACTGCTTAGTCGAAAAGTTGTAAAAATGACTCTAATTTTCCTAAACTTCTAATACATATATATCGAGCGATAAATCATAAATAAACTTTTTCAAAGTTTCCTTAAAATTGCTTCAGATTTAAACGTTTCCCATATTTTTTTACTAACATTGTGTTCCACCCTAGTGCATTAGCCGACTTAAATTTTGAGTCTATAGATTTTGTAGAAGTCTATCAAACTCTGTCCAGGTCGAGTGATATTTAAATGTATGTATTTGGGACAAACCTTTATATATAGCACCCAACACATTTGACGGATGTGATATGGTATCGAAAATTTAGATCTACAAAGTAGTGCAGGGTATAATATAGTCGGCCCCGCCCGACTTTAGACCTTCCTTACTTGTTTTTTACTAACATTATGTTCCACCCTAGTGCATTAGCCGACTTAAATTTTGAGTCTATAGATTTTGTAGATGTCTATCAAATTCTGTCCAGATCAAGTGATATTTAAATATATGTATTTGGGACAAACCTTTATATATAGCCCCCAACACATTTGACGGATGTGATATGGTATCGAAAATTTAGATCTACAAAGTGGTGCAGGGTATAATATAGTCGGCCCCGTCCGACTTTAGACTTTCCTTACTTGTTTCTTATTGAAAAATTTCTGTTTTTGGGACGAAAAGAACTCATACACTAACATATTTGACCAAAATGACCGATAGAAGCTTAAAACGTATCCTTTTAGGATACGTTCTATAAGAAACAAGTAAAAAAAGATGGGGAGAAATATAGAACAAGTATATACGGCCGTAAATTCGGCCAAGCCGTATCTTATGTACCCTCCACCATGGATTGCGCAGAAACTTCTGCGAAAGACTGTCATCCACAATCGAATTTCTTGCGTTGTGGTAATACTTACCGATGGCAAGGTACCTTAACACTTCTTAACATCGTTTTCTAAGTTGTAAGTTAGTCCATACGTGGTATATATTATACAAAAAAGTTATGTATATATACCTATAGGTAAGTCTACAAATAATTACGAATCGATATGGATTTTGCGCGGTACGTGGAGAACCAGAATTGAAATATGGGGGTCGCTTATATGGAGGCTACAATTATGAACTTAATATGGACCAATTTTTGTGTGATTGGGATCGATTTATCTTAGAGCTATATATAACTATAGACCGATATGGACCTAGTTAGGCATGGTTGTTAACGGCCATATACTAGCACAATGTACCAAATTTCAACTGACTCGGATGAAATTTGCTCCTCCAAGAGGGTCCAAAACCAAATCTCGGAATCGGTTTATATGGGGGCTATATATAATTATGGACTGGTATGGACCAATACCTGCATGCTTGTTAGAGACCATATACTAACACCACGTACTAAATTTCCTGCATGGTTGTTGGATACCATATACTAACATCACGTACCAAATTTCAACCGAATCGGATGAATTTTGCTCTTCCAAGGGGCTCCGGAGGTCAAATCTAGGGATCGGTTTATATGGGGGCTATATATAATTATGGACCGATTTCGACCATTTCTTGCACAGTTATTACAGACCATATACTAACACCGTGTACCAAATTTCAGGCTGATCGGATGGAATTTGCTTCTCTTAAAGGCTCCGCAAGCCAAATCGGGGGATCGGCTATATGGGGGCTATATATAATTATTGACCGATGTGGATCAATTTTTGCATAGATGTTAGAGGCCATATACTAACACCATGTACCAAATTTCAGCCGTATGGGATGAAATTTTTTTCTCTTAGAGGCTCCGTAAGCCAAATCTGGGGATCGGTTTATATGGGGGCTATATATAATTATGGACCGATGTTGACCAATTTTTGCATTGTTGTTAAAGACTAACATCATGTACCAAATTTCAGCCGGATCGGATGAAATTTGCTTCTCTTAGAGGCTCCGAAAGCCAAATCGGGGGATCGGTTTATATGGGGGCTATATATAATTATGGACCGATGTGGACCAATTTTTGCATGGTTGTTAGAGACCATATTCAAACACCATGTACCAAATTTCAGCCTGATCGGATGAAATTTGCTTCTCTTAGAGGGTCTGCAAGCCAAATTTGGGGGTCCGTTTATATGGGGGCTATACGTAAAAGTGGACCGATATGGCCCATTTGCAATACCATCCGACCTACATCAATAACAACTACTTTTGCCAAGTTTCAAGTCGATAGCTTGTTCCGTTCGGAAGTTAGCGTGATTTCAACAGACGGACGGACGGACGGATGGGCATGCTCATATCGACTCAGAATTTCACCACGACCCAGAATATATATACTTTATGGGGTCTTAGAGCAATATCGCTGCCTTATAGGCGATTTTGCAAAAACTATTGGTGCGAAGTATAATGACTATTGTATGAGCTGTCATGATGCGGAGGAAAATTAATCAATAAAACACCTCTTGTGTGAGTGTCCTGCATTTTGTGCAAGGCGTAAGCAAATTTTAGGGGCATATAGCTTCAGATTACTGGCGGACCTGGAAAACGTTAACTTAAGCAGTCTGCTAATGTTTTTGGAACAATCTGGTTGGTTCAACAGAAAAAAATAATCGAGAAGGTTCAACGGTTAAAACTAGAAGTGCCCATATGTAATAGGTACTTTTAGTTAATGTGGTATCAAAATGGACTGAATAGTCTAAGTGAGCCTGAATCTTAATCGGGCTACCACTTTAACCTAACCTAACCTAACCTAGAGCAATATTACGATGTGTTACAAACGGAATGACAAAGTTAATAATATACCCCCATCCTATGGTGGAGGGTATAAAAACGTGTTACGATAGAAAAAATTTATGTGTCTTTTTCCAAAAAATGGTCAAAATTAGATATTTTTTTTGAAATTCTAATTTGTGGACCTTACAACTTTTAATCTAAAGCACATAGGTACACATTTTTTCTTAGAAAATTCGTAGAATTTTATAGGGAATGTAGTTACGAAGAAAAATTATTAAAATTAAATGCACTTAAAAAACGCACTTCTAGGTTCAAAATAATTACCCCACTTTGCCAAAATTTGCAAAAAAAAAATAATTTGTGGGGCCCATATCTTGCGAATAGTAAAAGATAATCGCATACGCACGCGGACATTTTGTAGAGCTTTACAAATTCTATCCAGCAAAGAAATCATCGAAATCGGATCAAAATTGCGGAGTTGACAGCTAAAACAAAATTTCATACCCCCGAAATGACCAACTTTCAACGCCTACAGGTCAGCCCACTAGGGATCCACAAATTTGCAAAACACCTCAGCTTTCATACAAAGAATTATGTTGATATCTTTATCGGTTCAAAAGTTGAAGAATTATTTAAAAAAAAAACGATTTGGAACCACTGTGCGACGCTTAGTTTAGGAAAGACAATCAAAAGAAGTTTTTCATATAAAAGTTTCGATTTTCTCAGGGTTTCAATAGCGGTTAACGTCTCAGTAGGGAATTTGTAAGCCCAAAAGTCTCATTTGTATAGCTGTAGGCTCTATGGTCTCAGTAGTGGATCTGTGGCGAAAAAAATCGCAGTGCTGGAATTATACACCCGAAGGCCACAGTGATCGAAATTTTAAGAGCAAAGATTTCAGTGGTGGTATTGTAAGACAGGAAGTCTCTTTGGTGGTACTACAGACCCTAAGGCCTCAGGGATGAAACTGGTGGTCCAGGTTCTCAGTGCTGAAGAAGAAGGCCCAAGGTCTCAATGATAGAAATGAACACTCCAAGGTCTCAGTAATGTAACAGGAGGTCACAAGAAATCACTGGTAGAACTAAAGGTACGAACGTATCGGTTATGAAACTACAGGCCAAGAGGATCTCAATGATCGAAATGTCTGCCCGCAGGTCTCAGTAATGGAACTGCAGTGGCTCTCTATGTGATACCTCTCATTCCACATTTGGCTGTGAACTGTCTATGTTCGCATATAATTGAAAGTGTGATATCCCTAGATAAACGCCAATGCGTCTCTTCATTAAGAGTTCATTAGAAAATTAATCACTTTCAAGTGCCCACCCTGTGCAGGCCAAGCCTCAATATGGTCATCAGCTGCAGCCTTCCTGGATTATATCCACAAATCCCTTATCGCCATGAAACAAATCCTCCCCTCCATTCCTTCCCATCTTAACATCAACCAAACGATATCTGGCACTCATCCTTAAGAAGTTCCAAGCACAAATCATCAATATTCAGATTAATTTCAAGCTCCTGTGGAGCAATGGAAATCACGATATAATACATAGCTCTAGAATGTGGGATGATTGTTAAATCGCTAGTATCGAAAATAGACAAAGATAAGACTATGACAAGGACTAACTCTCTGAGGGCGATATCTATGATTACTCCATCAGACTTTATCTCAACTAGCCTAACCACTACAGGACACTGACCCTAGAGGAGCTTGATTTGTTTATTTTCCTCCTCATTGTGGGAGCTCATCCAGAATTTTTTCCACGCCAAACTGGAATATTTAAAAAATGTGTCATTTTCCCTTCCTCTACCAGATAAACCGTACAATAACTTTTTGAAGGAGGGTAGCAAAATAACAACGATGACTCGCTTATTTTTTTTCATGCTGTTATTTTTATAGCTTTATTCTTGTTGGACTGGAAAATGTCCGCGATGGTGGGGCAACAACCACCCACCAGAATTATTGGCATCAATAAAAGAGACCAGTGTGATGCTGTCTTTATTTCATGTTGACAATCAATTTTTATTGCCGGATGTTTTCCAAGCTAAAAGAAGAAAACAAAAACAAAATTATGCCATTAAAATATACACCAAGGATTACCTGTACCTACTAAGCATCCACACTTAATTCGATAAGTCAAAGAAAAAATATATGCTTATAGAGAATGACATATGACCTCCAGTGGTGGTATTGAATAGCCCGATGTTGTTTTTTAGGAAACTTCATTAACTTGGATTTGTGGCATTGCTTTCTTAGAACCTGCACAAGATTTATGATCTTTGCCAAAGGCTTGCCAGATATTGAGGGATTAATAAAAAGATAAGCGATAATCGAAAAGGTCATTTGTGGCAATAAATATGAGATGGTAAACAAGCATGGATAATTTTCAAAGGAAATGAGGGGAGTGCAGGAAGTAAGCCCCCATGGAAAACTCTATTTTAAAAACCTTCACATGCTAGATAAATATTTTGGGTGATGGCTATGGTAATATCAACTTTAACCATAAGGCAAACCAAAAAGGCGATCCTCCAAACAAACCGACGTATTTTATCCACTCTAGGGCAAACTAATATTTAAAGATATGGCTACTGACCTTAGTAGAAGCTCTATAACGTTTTATTTAGAACCAGCCGATTTTGGCCCGCTTCGCTGCGCCTTCTGAAAAACATCCAAAGGATTTGAAGTTATTTTCGAAATTCACACACGCAGAGAAGAAACACGATTGTCACAATCATATTCGAAGAGCAAAATAATATGTTTGCGGCGACCATGTAACAATTAACCCTGCATGTTCACTGAGCCAACATGGTTCTAAGAAAAATATAAAAATGTTGTTATATTGATAAAAAGAATTTTGTTTGAATGAAAAGACAATGGTCACGATTTAAAATGTTATGGTATTCATTACAAATGTTTTTCTCCTAGTTAAAAGAACATGGTCACAATCTAAAATGTTTTGATCTTTATGAAAAAACTTTTTTCATCGTCGAAAAAAGGACGCCACTTGAGAAAAGGAACACACAAAATTAACTTTATTTGTTTGTTTTTATTTATTTATAATCTAATTCATTGTTTATTTGTATTTATAATGCCGTTCAAGCAAACATCATACACGCAAAGAAAAAAAAAGTTTGGAAAACGTGTACTGAAAACGTTTTTCTTTTGTTAGAGTTTTTTGAATTGCTGCGAAAATCACCAAAAAAATTCGTTTGTTACAAAATTTTTATTTTTTCAATAAAAAAAAGTTATTTTTAAACAACAACACAGTCCATTTCGTTTATATCAAACACTGTTTCTGACTTTAGGTCTTTAATAAGACACATTTTACAGTTCAAAATTTAATATACTACAATGTAATGTTGAACATTTTTTCGGAATCTTCCGAACATATCTGGAATATACATGTAAAAAAAAGCAAAAAAACAAATATATAAGGCCGAAAGTTCGGCCCGGCCGAAGCTTATGTACCCTCCACTATGGATTGCGTAGATACTTCTACTGAAGCCGATGGCAAGGTATCTTAAAACTTCCTAACACCGTAATATATACCACATAGTCCATACGTGGTATATATTAAACTAAAAAAGACCGATTAAATACGACAAAATAAAATTTTGACATTTTCTATTGAAGTAAAATTTTGACAAAATTTTCTATAGAAATAAAATTTGGAAACAATTTTGAATAGAAATAAAATTTTGACAAAATTTTCAATAGAAATAATATTTTGAGAATATCTTCTATAGAAATAAAATTTTGACAAAATTTTCTATAGAAATAAAATTTTGACAAAATTTTCTATAGAAATAACATTTTGACAAAGTTTTCTATAAAAATAAAATTTTGGTAGATTATTTTTGACTCGAGTGGCAACCATGATTATGAACCGATATGGACCAATTTTTGTGTGATTGGGGGTCGGCTATATATAACTATAGACCGACATGGACCAATTTTGGCATGTTATTAGCGGCCTTATACTAACACCACGTTGCAAATTCCAACCGGATCGAATGAATTTTGCTCCTCCAAGAGGCTCCGGAGATCAAATCTGGGGAAGGTTTATATGGGGGCTATATATAATTATGGACCGATATGGACCAATTCTTGCGTGCTTCTTAGAGACGACATTCTAACACCACGTTCCAAATTTCAACTGGATCGGATGAATTTTGCTCCTCCAAGAAGCTCCGGAGGACAAATCTGGGGATCGATTTATATGGGGGCTATATATAATTATGGACCGATATGGACCAATTCTTGCATGGTTTTTAGAGACCACATTCTAACACCACGATCCAAATTTCAACTGGATCGGATGAATTTTGCTCCTCCAAGAAGCTCCGGAGGACAAATCTGGGGATCGATTTATATGGGGGCTATATATAATTATAGACCGCTATGGACCAATTCTTGCATGGTTGTTAAAGACCATATACTAACACCACGTACCAAATTTCAGCCGGATCGGATGAAATTTGCTTCTCTTAGAGCAATCGCAAGCCAAATTTGGGGTTCCGTTTATATGGGGACTATACGTAAAAGTGGACCGATATGGACCAATCTTTGCATGGTTGTTAGAGACCATATAGTAACACCATGTACCAAATTTCAGCCGGATCGGATGAAATTTTCTTCTCTTAGGGCAATCGCAAGCCAAATTTGGGGGTCCGTTTATATGGGGGCTATACGTAAAAGTGGACCGATATGGCCCATTTGCAATACCATCCGACCTACATCAACAACAACTACTTGAGCCAAGTTTCAAGTCGATAGCTTGTTTCGTTCCGAAGTTAGCGTGATTTCAACAGACGGACGGACGGACATGCTCAGATCGACTCAGAATTTCACCACGACCCAGAATATATATACTTTATGGGGTCGTAGAGCAATATTTCGATGTGTTACAAACGGAATGACAAAGTTAATATACCCCCATCCTATGGTGGAGGGTATAAAAACTTTGGTCGAAGCAGGGATCGAACCCACGATCCTTGGCACGCAAGTCGGATGTAGCAACCACTGCTCCACGGTGCCAGACTAAATGTTTGTTTCTATTAAATAAACTTTGTTTATTCGGTTCGTGGGCGCCGCAAGCTATGCTATATAAATATAACTTATATGGATATTTATCTATTGATGACCATAACAGGTATATAGCTCAGTGGTTAGTGTGTTGGCTTACAAAGAGCATGGTCCGCGGTTCGATTCTCCGTCCAGGCGAAAGGTAAACAAATTTTAAACAAGTATATACGGCCGCAAGTTCGGCCAGGCCGAATCTTATGTACCCACCACCATGGATTGCGTAGAAACTTCTACGAAAGACTGCCATCCACAATCGAATTACTTGGTTTGTGGTATCTTAAAACTTCTTATTCCTGCATGGTTGTTGGATACCATATACTAACATCACGTACCAAATTTCAACCGAATGGGAAGTATTTTGCTCTTCCAAGGGGCTCTGGAGGTCAAATCTGGGGATCGGTTTATATGGGCCAATATATAATTATGGACCGATATGGACCAATTTTTGCATGGGAGTTTGAGGCCATATATTAACACCACGTACCAAATTTCAACTGAATCAGATGAATTTTGGTCTTCCAAGAGGTTCCGGAGGTCAAATCTGGTGATCGGTTTATATGGGGGCTATATATAATTATGAGCCGATGTGGACCAATTTTTGCATGGTTGTTAGAGACCATATACTAACATCACGTACCAAATTTCAGCCATATCGGATGAAATTTGCTTCTCTTAGAGGCCTCGCAAGCCAAATCGGGGGATCGGTTTATATGGGGGCTATATATAATTATGAACCGATGTGGACCAATTTTTGCACGGTTGTTCGAGACCATATACTAACACCATGTACCAAATTTCAGCCGGATCGGATGAAATTTGCTTCTCTTAGGGGCCTCGCAAGCCAAATCGGGGGATCGGTTTATATGGGGGCTATATATAATTATGGACCGATGTAGACCAATTTTTGCATGGTTGTTAGAGACCATATACTAACACCATGTACCAAATTTCAGCCGGATCGGATGAAATTTGCTTCTCTTAGGGGCCTCGCAAGCCAAATCGGGGGATCGGTTTATATGGGGGCTATATATAATTATGGACCGATGTGGACCAATTTTTGCATGGTTGTTAGAGACCATATACTAACACCATGTACCAAATTTCAGCCGGATCGGATGAAATTTGCTTCTCTTAGAGGCCTCGCAAGCCAAATTTTGGGGTCCGTTTATATGGGGGCTATACGTAAAAGTGGACCGATATGGCCCATTTGCAATACCATCCGACCTACATCAATAACAACTACTTGTGCCAAGTTTCAAGTCGATAGCTTGTTTCGTTCGGAAGTTAGCGTGATTTCAACAGACGGACGGACGGACGGACATGCTCAGATCGACTCAGAATTTCACCACGACCCAGAATATATATACTTTATGGGGTCTTAGAGCAATATTTCGATGTGTTACAAACGGAATGACAAAGTTAATATACCCCCCATCCTATGGTGGTGGGTATAAAAATCTATCAAATCGTATAATTTCTTCTACATTGTTGGTATTACAGGAAAAGGTGTTAAGAACTAAAAAACCTCGTGGATGTGAGAAAGATGTGAGGGAAAATGCAATTAGCAAGAAAACAATGTTTTGTTTTTGAGTTTGTCTTTATGAAATTGTTTTTACATCCTGGAAAAGAATAAACGTTTATCACAAGAAGTATATACTTTTCTTCCAAATACACTTCCTTACAGCGAAAAGCAAATGAGAAACGAACTTTGTTTGTCTAAAATTTCGTTTGGGAGGAAAGAATTAAAACAACAGGAAAGAATTATTTTTTTTTCGTGTATATTTTTACACACTCTTTTTAGGTTCAATTTCAACAATGGGGAAACTTTCCATATTTACATCGTGCCCATCAAATGTACAAACGCAGACATCATGTAACTGCAAATAAAAATAAATGATACCATATAGCAAAATGCAGAACAAAAAACATGTACATTTTTTCAATTACACTTTCCTTTTTATACCCACCACCATAGGATGGGGGGTATATTAACTTTGTCATTCCGTTTGTAACACATCGAAATATTGCTCTAAGACCCCATAAAGTATATATATTCTGGGTCGTGGTGAAATTCTGAGTCGATCTGAGCATGTCCGTCCGTCCGTCCGTCCGTCCGTCCGTCCGTCCGTCCGTCTGTTGAAATCACGCTAACTTCCGAACGAAACAAGCTATCGACTTGAAACTTGGCACAAGTAGTTGTTATTGATGTAGGTCGGATGGTATTGCAAATGGGCCATATCGGTCCACTTTTACGTATAGCCCCCATATAAACGGACCCCAAAATTTGGCTTGCGAGGCCTCTAAGAGAAGCAAATTTCATCCGATCCGGCTGAAATTTGGTACATGGTGTTAGTATATGGTCTCTAACAACCATGCAAAAATTGGTCCACATCGGTCCATAATTATATATAGCCCCCATATAAACCGATCCCCCGATTTGGCTTGCGAGGCCCCTAAGAGAAGCAAATTTCATCCGATCCGGCTGAAATTTGGTACATGGTGTTAGTATATGGTCTCTAACAACCATGCAAAAATTGGTCCACATCGGTCCATAATTATATATAGCCCCCATATAAACCGATCCCCCGATTTGGCTTGCGAGGCCCCTAAGAGAAGCAAATTTCATCCGATCCGTCTGAAATTTGGTACATGGTGTTAGTATATGGTCTCGAACAACCGTGCAAAATTGGTCCACATCGGTTCATAATTATATATAGCCCCCATATAAACCGATCCCCCGATTTGGCTTGCGAGGCCTCTAAGAGAAGCAAATTTCATCCGATATGGCTGAAATTTGGTACGTGATGTTAGTATATGGTCTCTAACAACCATGCAAAAATTGGTCCACATCGGCTCATAATTATATATAGCCCCATATAAACCGATCACCAGATTTGACCTCCGGAACCTCTTGGAAGACCAAAATTCATCTGATTCAGTTGAAATTTGGTACGTGGTGTTAATATATGGCCTCAAACTCCCATGCAAAAATTGGTCCATATCGGTCCATAATTATATATAGGCCCATATAAACCGATCCCCAGATTTGACCTCCAGAGCCCCTTGGAAGAGCAAAATACTTCCCATTCGGTTGAAATTTGGTACGTGATGTTAGTATATGGTATCCAACAACCATGCAGGAATAAGAAGTTTTAAGATACCACAAACCAAGTAATTCGATTGTGGATGGCAGTCTTTCGTAGAAGTTTCTACGCAATCCATGGTGGTGGGTACATAAGATTCGGCCTGGCCGAACTTGCGGCCGTATATACTTGTTTGTCTTCACATAAAACCACGCAGTAAATCCGTATTCTCCGTCCATTCCAAGAAACTATCAACACACGACTGACGCACAAAATGAAAATCGTGTGTACCTGCTCAATGTTTTTATAAAATTCTTTTCGCTTCAAAAAAATTAAAAATTAAATGGTCACGAAAAAATGTAAATGGTCTTTATGGCCATTTAATAGTTCTAGACATGTCTATACTTAACCTATAAAAATACTTTTTTCCTGTAAAAAAGTAAAAAAATTGAATGGTCAGGTACATAATTTTCCCGACCATTTAATGGTCTCAAATTCTATCATTTAAATGATAGAACATGTTTGCGGTATTTGAGAACCATTCAATGCTTATTGCCACCATACATTTTTCTCCGCTCGAAAACTATTTTTACAAAGACAAAATACATGGTTTTCGCTACAATTACATACTCTAGAGAAGCATTAAATGGATGCG